>NC_037673.1:168584390-168751728 GCF_003255815.1 Theropithecus gelada | reverse complement strand
CTCCTTCCTTCCCTCCTTCCCTCCCTCCTTCCTTCCCTCCTTCCCTCCTTCCTTCCCTCCTTCCTTCCCTCCTTCCTTTCCTCCTTCCTTCCCTCCTTCCTTCCCTCCTTCCTTTCCTCTTCCCTCCTTCCCTCCCTCCCTCCTTCCTTCCCTCCTTCCCTCCTTCCTTCCCTCCTTCCCTCCTTCCTTCCCTCTTTCCCTCCTTCCTTCCCTCTTTCCCTCCTTCTTTCTCTCCCTCCTTCCTGGATCTTTTCTTCCTTCTCTCCCTTCCTTCCACCCTCCCTCCTTCCTTTTTTCCATCCCTCCCTCCTTCCTTTCATCCTTCCCTCCCTCCCTTCCTCCTTCCTTCCCCGCCCCTTTCCCTCTTTCCTTTCATCCCTCCCTTCTTCCTTCCATTCTTCCCTCCCTCCCTTCATCCTTCCTTCCCTCCTTTCCCGCCTTCCCTCCCTCCCTTCCTCCTTCCTTTCCCCCTCCTTTCCCTCCTTCCTTCCATCTCTCCCTTCTTCCTTCCATTCTTCCCTCCCTCCCTTTGCCCTTCCTTCCCTCCTTCCTTCCATCCCTCCCTTCTTCCTTCCATCTTTCCCTCCTTCTTTCCTCTCTTTAACAGGGAAGAGAGAAGAAAGTGTATTGGCTTAATGTTTTCAAAATATTCCTAGAAAATTTTCATCTCCATTTGACAGGTGGGAGGGGCTCAGAGCTACACAGTGAGGACTGTGACCAGGTCGGCCTGTACTCCTAACTATAAAGCTCTCCTGCCTCCCTGGACACGACAGGTCAAAGTTGTTGACTCTAAAAGGCCATATAGGGCTAAAGCAGTGATGACATCCCCTCCCCCTCTCCAGACTTCTAGCCAGAATCTCAGAGTCCCCATGCTGCCCAGACCCGTGGCCACAGGGAAAGATGATCTTAACAAAGTCATTCACTTCTTTGCCTTTAAAGGAAATGCCCAGTAAACAACCTTTCTGCTTTGAATCGAGCCCAGATGGTGGGATTTTAGGCACTCAAGAGGGGGATGTCTTCAGGCCAGGGTGCCGCTGAGAAGCCTCCCCAGTCACTGCCCAGGATGACAGCCTGCCCTTAAATGAACACAGTTAACCCACCACCTTCCCTCAGGGGAACAGGACGGACAGGGCTTGGCCTCTTGGCCGACTCCTGCAGTTCTGACGAGACAGGTGGGACGGGGCGGGGCGGGGCGGGGGCAGGAGAGAAAGCAGATCTCCAACCCCAACCCCGGGTGAGTGTTTCCAGCAGGGTCTGGGCTGTAGTACACCTGCCTCGAATAGTTCCCTCAGCAAGGAGCTTTTCAGCCAAAATCAGGGGGACTTTTCCATCTGGACAACATCAGATTCTTGTCTAACTCAGACTCAATGTAAACGTGGTGGTGGGTGGAAGGGAGCGCTGGGTGACAGGTAGTCTCGATCCCACCCCACCCCAGCACCACGAGAGCACCTCCCCACGTGGAACCTTGGAGTCCCAGCTGTGCAGTGAGCCGGGTAGACCAGATGCACCAGAAGGATTCTTCCCAGCTCTCCCCATTAGGATACCTGTGGTGTGAGGGGGCAACCTTCTGTGTGCATGTGTGGGTGGCGAGGAAGCTGTCTACCGCCTCCTGATCACTGGAGTCAGAAATCCGAGGCCTCAAATAAGACTGGAACATGTAGGTTTGATAGGACCTCTGAAGAAAAACAACCATCAAAGATTTTAGGAGCCAGGTTGCCCTGGGTTCAAATCCCAACTCCAACACTAAGACACTGTGTGACCTTGGGCTATCCAGGTCTGAGCCTCAGTTTCCATGTCCCCCCTTGGTTTGCCCACACCTTCCAATGGGCAGGGCTCTGTTATGACTTCTGTGGGCATTTATTTCCATGGCCCCTTACTCCAGAAAAAATTGTTGAAAATTATGAATACATTGGTATAGAGATGAATATATCCAGAGTACATTATATTCATTTTCTCTTGTGATTTTACAGTAAATCAGAACACTTTTGTGGCCCCTGCAAGTCTGGTGGGTTCTAAGTGCTGTACAGTGCCGGGGGGTAGGCCACCCGCGGGGTCCCTGGATGCTTCCAACACTCAGCTGTGGGAGTTCACATCCACTGTGGAATCAAGTCTAGCAGACCTGGGAGAACGTCTCTCCTGCTACGTGTTTGTGGGGAAGCCTTGTTGAGATCGGCATTTCCCACACAGGCTGGGGCTTGGAAGCTGGGAATTTCTGGGAGTGTGGATGGGGGCTGGATTAGGGCAGGCGGATCAGGAGCCTGCTGGTTTTGAGCTCAGTCAGATCCAGGAAGCCCGGCAGTCTGAGTTCCTGAGAAGCAAGAGTCTCACTCGGGCACATGTAGTGCCCCAGGACCCGGGGTCCTGCACTTGCTGGGGTGACACTGGCTCACCCCATGTTATTTGCTGATAACCTCCCATGGGCCAGGCCTATAGCATACCAAGTGCCTCATGTGTACAATCTCATTTAACACACGCAAGATTATTATCCCAATTTCCAAATGGGGAAACTGAGGCTTAGAAGGAGCTTACCTTCTTTTTCTAACTTATCTCCCGAGCTTCTCCTGGGGTCTGATAGAGCCATTAACTGGCCCCTGATCCGTCCTCTGGGCCTTTGCACATGCCATCCCTGCTGCTGGGAACTGCCTCCCTGCTGGGAACTCCCTCACTGGTCCCTTCCATATCCTTCCTTCAAGGCCCAGGTCAACCCCCCCTTCTCCAGGAAGGCTTCCCTTACTGCTTCTGCTCCTTGTGACCGTCCTGTCCTTTGAACTCCCTAGACATTTTCCATCAGTACATTTATTTCACCCAATAAATGTTTGCTGTGCATCCACCCTGAGCATCTTGTTGGACTCAAGACACAAAGATGACTGGGTCTAGGCTGGACTGGAAGGAGCTCCCTCCCTGTCCTGTTATGGGAGACGGGCATCCACGGCTTGTGATGTGACAGTGCAGACAGTATAGTCCAGGACTTAGTGGCAGAGGACCATGAGGCTGTTGACAAGAGGAGAGAGAGCCCCCCTCTTCTGAAGGGGTGGACGTTGGAGCTGGGGATGGAGGGTTAGTCAGCATTCACCTGGCCTGGAGGAAGGGACACCAGGGAATGGCTCAGGCAAAGACCCAGCGGAGGAAGGAGCGTGGCTCTTTGTGAAGGGCACACTGGCCTTTATTCTGTTCTCAGACTCACTGAGCTCAAGCCTGCCTCAACCCCTTTGCACTTGCTGTTCCCCCACCTAGAGTGCCCTCCCTCCAGAGCCTCCCATGGCTGGAGCCTGCTCCTGGTCCAGCTTACATCTCCTCAAAGAGACCTTCCCCAGCCACCCGCTCCAGCACCTCTCCTGCCCCAAATCCCTCTCTGCCCACCCCTCTCCTTGATTTCTTCTTAGCACACATCACTCTCTGAAATGGTTTCTTTATTTGCAGGTTTCGCCTGTCTCCCCACTAGAATGTCAACTCCACAGGGGCAGCAGGGACCGTGTCCATTCACTGTTGTGCCACCTGGAACAGATACTGGCACAGGGTAGATGCTCCATCAATATTTATGGCAGAAGGAAAGAGGAAAGAAGGCAGAAGGGAGGGGAAGTGGCAGGGAAGGAGGGGAGGAGAGGAGGGGAGGAAGGAAGCGGTGAATAAAGGTAATGCATCAGATAGGATTTGGAAGATAACCTAAGGTATACTCGATCTGGTCATCTGAACAGTTATTTTCAAAGGGGTGGGCAGAGTGTAGGGAAGTCAGCATGGCATAGTACAAGCCAGAGCTGGGCAGTGGGGAAGCTGGTCACGTCCAGGACTGCAGGCAGTGTTGCCTGGGCGGAAGCCAGCCTGTGGTGGCCCTATAGGGACGCAACTGCAGCAATAGTGCCCGGGCCCCTGCCACACTCTTGTCATCTGGACCCAGCTAGAAGTCACCATGCAATGGAGCTGCTACAGAGGCCATGGAGGTCGGCTTCCATGGGCTCAGGTCAGGGAGCTGAGTGGAAAGTGAGTCCAGAGCCACACAGGGAGAGTCGAGGTCCAGGAGGTCATCTGCAGAGACCACAGGGCCCGAACTCTGTTGTTCTTCTAGAACCCAGCTCAGGACTGCACCAGAACCAGGGACACCTCCCTCCCTGGCCATCAAGGCTCTGATGTTGGTTGGAAACGGTTGTTTCGGCAGGTCCTATCTAGCTAAAGCATTGTTAAGATGTCACTGAGTGCCATCTGAAAATAGAATGCGCCTGGGCCTGCCATGGAAACACTATTGCAGGAGGAGGCGTGGCCTTCTGCACCCGCCTGTCGATGAAAGCGGCTTTCGTCTGAATGCCTGTTCGGCCACCAAGATAGAGCAGGCGTTTTCCAAGAGCACCCACGTGCCAGGCACTGGGTTAAGCTCATTCCAGACATCATCGTGTTATTTTATTCTCACATCAGCTCTCTGTGGGTGGCCTCTTCTTCTCCCCATTTTATAGATGGGTAGCTGAGGGTCAGGAGGTAGTAACTGCTCAAGACCACATCTAACAGGTGATGGGGCTGGTATTTGGATCTGATGCCAGAAGCAGGTTTCATGAGTTCTCAACAGAGAGAATGTCCAGGAAACCAATCAACTTAAGAACCATTCCGTCCATCCATCCATCCAACCATCCATCCATCCAGTGCAATAATCGGTTATAAGAAGAGTCAATATTTTTCGAGTGGTTACTGTGTGCCCAGCCCTGCACTGAGGCTTTCTCACACACTCTCTCAGCTAATCTTTATAATAACATTGGAAAGTAGGTACAATTCCTGCCTCCCCTTTTTTTAGTTGTGAAACTGAAGCTCAGAGAGCCCAAGCAGCTTGCCCAAGGTCACACAGCAAGGAAGAGTTAGGACAGGCACTTGAAGCCAGAGCTCCTCACACTCACCAGCCAGGCCCTGTGCCAGTTGGTGTCGATTCACGTGTGAATGAGGTCTAGGCCTTTCCCTAGAGGTGTACCAGGTGGAGGGAGGTGACCTTGAGGAGAATTTGGTGGCCTTTTTCTTGGAAAGGTGTTTCAGAAAACCCAGGCCTGCCTACCCCTTTTAACAAACTTCCAAAGCTACTAAGCCAAGTGGCGATGTCTACAGAGAGGTGGAGTGTCCCAGCCCAGCTCTGCTGGCCCCACCTCCCTGCACTGGTGCCATGGGGCAGCTCCTCCAACCTGTCAGAGTGCCTCACCTTCCCCTTCATGGGGAGAGGGGGTCTCTGGGGGATGGTGCTACAGACGGGAGCCCGGCCTTGCTGCAGCTTCCCAAGGACAGCAGATGGAAGAGGCCATTTCCTTCCCTCCCCGGCTGTCAGGAACTGAGCTGTGTCATCCCCAAATTTACACGTTGGAGTCCTAACCCCCAGCATCCCCAAATGGGACCTTATTTGGAGATAGGTTCTTCACAGAGGCCATCAAGTTAAAATGAGGTCTTTAGGGTGGGCTATACTCCAATATGACTGGTGTCCTTATAAAAACACAAAACGCAGACACAGAGAGACAGATACAGGGAGATGTGAAGATAAAGGCCAAGATCAGGTGACATGTCCATAAGCCAAGGAACGCCAAGTGCCAGCAAACCGCCAGAAGCTCGGGGAGAGGCATGGAACAGGTCCTGCCTCACAGCCTCAGAAGGAACCGACCCTGGCAGCACCCTGATCCCGGGCTTCTGGCCTCCAGAGCAGTGAGACAATGCGCTTGTGCAGTTTAGGGTCCCCAGCGTGTCACACGTTGCTACAGCAGCCCTCATAAACTCGTACTTCTCCGCAAGCCCTCAGCAGGAGAGGACGGCCTTCTCTGCGAGGGGCAGGCCTTCTTTGCCAGCAATCTGGGTTTTCCCACCCCATTTCTGGAATGTTCCCTGGCAGACCACAGGAGACAAGGCGGTCCCAGAGAGAGCAAGTCTTCCAGGCCAGACAGAGCCTGTGACAGTCCCCAGCATCCTCATTCAGTCCTCATTCAATCTTCCTGCCAACCTTAGAGGGGTTGGTGATTGCCCCCGTTTTACAGATGGGAAAACAGGAAAACAGGTCTCTGTCTCAGGTGTGGCAGAGCTGGGATTCAGATCCAATTCCCTCCTCTTCCGGGCCAAAGATAGAACCACCACGCTCTCCTGTTATCCAGGGGCGTGACAGTGGCAATCCAGGCAGAGCTGTCCTTGTTCCCCGGGAAGTTGCCCACAGCTGGTGCACTGAGTCCTCCTAAAGCCCTCCCGGAGCCAGGCGCTGCCTGGGAAAAGCCACCAGCTGCCATCAGTGTAGCAGGGCCCACTGGGCTCAGACTGGCTGTCTGCCTCATCCCTGGATTTCACTTCCTGCAAAGCCCCTGGGCCACAAGCGACATGCCTCTATTCCTCTGCAGAGAGAGAGGTCTTAAGAGAAATGCTGTGTCTTCCGTGGGCTCTGCACTCTTTATTTCTCCCAGTTTGCTCTTGCCAGCTCCTTCCCCAAACCCAGCCCCAGTTGGGGAGTCGGCCACCAAGTCTGATGTCCATAGAGCTGGGTTCAAATCCTGGTTTTGCTTCTGCTAGCTGGGTGGCCCTGGCTAAGTCATTGTCACTCTGAGTCCTCATTCCCTTATTGGTACAACAGGGGTAAATAGAGCACCCACTTTACAGGGCCGTTGAGGGGGAGCAAATGAAAGGATGCACGTATTGTGCTCAGCACAGCACATCACGTCCTCATCTGTACGGTGGAGACAGAATCCTCACCTCCAAGAGCTGTTGGAAGACTTGAATGAGGAAACGCATATGTTGCTGCCTGGTCACTGGCTGGAATTTACAAACAAACCAAGAGTATCTCCTGCTGCCAAGCTGCTCCCCAGCTTTCACAGAGCGGATCAAATGAAACAATGCAGGGGAAAGCCCCCGGCGCATGGCAGGTGCCCAGCCAGCGTCTGAGCCTGAACAAACAAGTCGAGTGTTTGCCTAAGACCGTGTGTGCCTATGTGAGCGCTGCTCGTGTCGGTTCACCCACCCAGGCTGCTTAGCGTGCATTTACTCAGGCAATCGATTAGGAAAGGATTTTATCTCTCAGGAATGGTGAGGGGCCTCCCAGGCAGTGTCTTGCCGGAGCAAGACCTACCTGGCAGCAGCAGTCCCAGTACAAACCTCAAAGGAGCCCTTTGGAGTGGTTCTGGGCTGGGTATGCAAAGCTTGTGGCGTTTTCTTTGCTTGTTTATTTGGCTTATAAGCTTCTAGGATGTTCATCTGCTGGCTCTGTTCCCCCCACTCCACCCTGTGCATGATGGGAGGGACAGGGGAGGAGGTTGTCATCAGCTCATATCTGTCCCAACTCCTCCCGAATCTCCTTGGGAGGGTAGCTGGTCTCCTATATGATGGGATCTAGGAGTCAGAAGTTTCCTTAGTTGATAGATGGGATACTGAGGCCCATGAAAGGCAGTCACAGCTAATGAGAAACCAAGGCAGCATGCAAGCCCAGGGCTTCTGATCCCACAAGAGAGACCATGGCTGAACAGAAAGAAGGGCTTACTGACTGACCCGAGGCAAAACTTGAACAGAGACCTCTAGGGGAGTTGCAGTAGGATACCTTTGTGGTTGGAGACAGTCTTCTCACTGAGGCTGAGAATACTAAGAAAACCAAAGCTGGGAGTTGAGGCAGCTTGCCCTGGGTCCCAGAGCCACTGGACTGAGGTAGCGGAGTCTCAGAAGGCAGATCTCTCCTGGACAGCAGCTGGGAGTGTGGGCTTGCCTGGGATGTGCCACTGCTGGGAGTGGCCTATGCTGGCCAGGGCTCTCCTTTCCGTTCCCCAAGTGGTCAAGTGTGGGCATGTGTGCTTGGCTGGTGGAGTCCGGGTGAGTTGGCCTCACTCCCAGGTTCACCTGACATTGGGTCTCCACAGCCAGCCCCTTCCCAGTGGCCTTTGATGCTGTTCCTGGAACCCGCTTGCTTGCTTTTGAACCCATCCCTTTTCTTTCCAGTTCCATGGAGCAAACCATGACCTGAAGTCCACCCTCTCCCCTGTCAATGCTGGCAGGAGATCACCACCATCTTGTCAGTGTGAGCACTGCCAGCCATCCCCTGGTGCTTGCTGCCTGTGATGTAAATCCACTTTAACCAGCTCACAGCAGACCTGCAGAGGGTCTGCTGACTTATTCTCTACCCCAAGGGCAGAAGAGGGTGAAGGTAGCTAACACAGTGCTTGGCACAAGTGCGTGCTCAATAGCCATCTGGCCTCTGCCACCCTCTATGTCTTCTTCTCCCGCCTTTCTCTTCTGGGCTCCCCGGGCTTCCGCCTCGCTGGCCTCCCCACTGTTGTTAGGCAACACCAAGCTTGTTCCTACCCCAGGGCCTTTGCACTGTGTTTCCCCAGCCTGGTACACACTTCCAAACTCAGTTCTTCAAGTCTGCTGTCTCCTTCTTGTCACTTAGGGCTCAGCTTAAATGTCACCTACTCAAATCACCTTCCCTGACCTCCCAGACTAAGGTCACAGCCGCCAGCCCTGGTGGCTCTCTATCATATCACCCTGTTTTAGTTTCTTCATGGCATTTATTACTTTCTGAAATTGTTAATGTTTAGAATCTCTTTCCTCCCCCTATCTGTTTAGCTCCAATATGACGGAGGCCTTGACTCTCATATCTACTGCTATGACCCCATACGAGGAACCATGCATGGTATGCCGGAGGCAATCTCTGAGTATTAACTGGGCACACAAATGAACAAATGCAGAAGTTCTGAGTGTATAGTGTCAAGTCTGAAGTAGCTGGCCTTGCTAGCAGGATGTTTCTTTGAAATTTTATGGTTTATCTTTAAACGTCACATGAATTTTGCATGGTCATGCATTATCTCCATGTTTGTTTTAATTTTTTGAAATGGATTTTTGCCTCCATAAAGATGAGTAAAACGAAGGCTCTTGGAGGGTGCAGTTCACGTCTCTTGTAGCCTTGTAAACTCTTGCACTATATTGGAGAATCACAGATCTGGCTCACATGCTGGCAAAGTGCACAGACTCTATGCATGACACATTATAGGGAAACGGTCCTTCCTGCCCACTGCCCGTGGGGTATAGACTGAACCAACCGTTTAGGAGAGCAATTTGGCAGCATCCAATAAAATGGAACATGTACATATTCAAAACCATGGTAGACTGCAAAATATGGCCCCATTCCTCCCCTCCCTGTGTTCACACCCTTTGCAATGTGACTTGCCATTCTTCCTATCAAGAAGCAAGTTTTCCAGCCTGAGCAATATAGTGAGACCTCTACTCTACAAAAAATTTAAAAATCAGCCAAGTGTGGTGATGAGCACCTGTAGTCCCAGCCACTCGGGAGGCTGGTGTGGGAGGATCACTTGAGCCCAGGAGACAGACTGTAGTGGATTTTATTTTCCCATCTGTTGAATCTGTGTGGTCTCCTGACCTGCTCTGGCTGATAGAATGGAACATGAGTGGTGGTGAGCCAGTCCTAAGCCCAGACTTCAAGAAGCCCTCAGTAATTCCACTCTCTCTCAGGCCCCTATCTCCACCATGAGAATGAACCCAAGCCAGTCTGACCGAGGAAGAGGGGTCACATAAAGCAGAGATGAGTTTCCCAGCTAAGGCCCTCCAAGATCAGCCAGCCTCCAGCTGACGCACCAGCCAGCCCTGAATACATAAGTAACACTCAGCTATGATCGGTTAAGCTGAGGTCAGCTCAGCAGAACTACCCAACCAACAGTTGACTGATGAGAAGAAATGATTGTTGTTTTAAGCCACTAAATCTTGAGTTGTTTGTTGCACAGCATTGTTGTGGCAATAGATGACTGATATAAAAACTTGATGGTTCCACTCCTTGGAATCTGCCTTGAGAAACACACACAGATCAGCAAAGGAAGCAAGGACAAGGATGTTTGCTGCACCATTGCAACAACAAAACACCACAAGCAAACCTAAGTATACAGCAGTAGGAAAATTGATTCATAAACTATGATTCATCCTTACAATGGAGTTCTAAGCAACACAAAGAACAAGGCAGATCAACATGTACTGACATGACCAGACCTCTAAGAGAGTTTGATGATGGAGAAAAGCAAGCTGAAGAATCATTTGTACAGCATTTTATCATACATGTAAGAACATACCCATAAAAACACATACCGGATATTTGTGGTGGGGGGGGAAGTGTCTGCAAATATAAAGAAGGGGCCAGGCATGGTAGCTCATGCCTGTAACCCCAGCACTTTGGGAGGCCGAGGCAGGCAGATCGCTTGAGCTCAGGAGTTCAAGACTAGCCTGGGCAACATGGCAAAACCCTGTCTCCACACACACACGCACACACACACACACACACACACACAATACAAAAATTAGTTGGACATGGTGGCATGCGTTTGTGGTCCCAACTACTTGGGAGGCTGAGGTGGAAGGATCGCTTGAGCCCGGGAGCTGGAAGTTGCAGTGAGCTGTGATCACACCACTGCACTCCATCTTGGGCTGTAGAGCAAGACCCTGTCTCAAAAAAATAAAAATAAAGAAGGACGTTTGAGAAGAAATGGGGGGTCATGAAGGGATCTCTCTGTGCAGTCATGGGAGTCTCCAGTCTTACAGTAGGCATTTTTTCTATTGTTGCAAGATGAATGCATTTGTGTGTATTACTCATGTGATAAACCATTCCAGTTTTAAAAGTTAGATTAGGAGAGGTAGGGATAACGGCACATGATCCTCTAATCCCCTGCCAAATTTCTAAGGTCTTCTCATGGGAGTGTCAAGGCCTTGGTTCAAGACTCCCCGCATTTCATTTTCAAAATCCCCTAAGAGATGCAAGCCTGTGAAAAGATACATAACATTATCAATCACCAGAGAAATGCAAATTGAAACCACAGTAAGATCCCACCCCCTACTAACCACATGGCTAAGATTTAAAAGATTTCCAATATCAAGTGGTGGCAAGGAAATGGAGTAACTATAACTCTTAGACATTGCTGATGGGAATGTAAAATGGTACAACCTCTTTGGGAAAAGGTCTGGAAGTTCCTTATAAAACTAAACCTACATTTATAATATGCGCCAATAACTCCACTGATATTTACTCTCCTGGTATTTACTCAAGAGAAATGAGAGCATATGTTCACCCAAAGACTGGAAACAACCTAAAATGGTTATTAGTAAATGAATGGATAAATTAATTGTGTCATGTCCACATAAATGCAATACAACTTGGCACTAAAAAGGAATGGACTCAGCCGGGCACGATGGCTCACGCCTGTAATCTCAGCACTTTGGGAGGCCCAGGGGGTGGATCACCTGAGGTAGGGAGTTTGAGACCAGCCTGGCCAATATGGTGAAACCCTGTCTTTACTAAGAATACAAAAATTAACTGCGTGTGGTGGCACACCCCTGTCGTCCCAGCTACTAAAAATACAAAAATTAGCCAGACATGGTGGTGGGTTCCTATAATCCCAGCTATTCAGGAGGCTGAGGCAGGAGAATTGCTTGAACCTGGGAGGCGGAGATTGCAGTGAGGCGAGATCGTGCCACTGCACTCCAGACTGGGCGACAAAGCAAGACTCCATCTCAAAAGAAAAAAAAAGGAATGGACCTGCGATTCACTCAACAATGTAGGTGAATCTCAGAAACATTTCGTCGCCTGAAAGTAGTCTGATGCAAAAGAGTCCATCCTAGGTGATTTCATTTATATGAAATTTTAGAAAAGGTGAAACCAACACATAGTGACAAAAGGCAGATTAGTAATTGGTTAGGCAGAGTGGGTACTGACAGATGGGTCAAGAGGAAATGTTATTGGAGAGATCCTAAATCTTGAAGGGGATGGTGATTTTTTGGTTTTATGGGTTTGTAGGTTTTTAGTAGGTTTATCCAAACTGTGAATTTTATTGTACATAGATTATATCTCAGTAAAGCTGAGAGCATGCAGAAGACTTTATTCCTTCCAGCCAGGTCCATGGGTCCCAGCACTGCTGCCTCCTTAACCGGTTGCAAAACAGAAACCGGCGCGCTCTCTCCTCTCTCCTTTCTCAGGCTCCTGGGCCAGTCTCCCAAGACAGTGAGTAATTAGCCGCGAAAGAGTCTTGGATGTGAAGCCAAAAACAACAGCAGTGTCACATCAGATGCTGAGACATCTCCAGCTAAGAGCTGAGCTCAGCCCCCACCCGCCCCCTCCACCCCCAGCCGCAGCCACAAGCAGAAGGAAAACAGCCCGGTGCGGCTGAGTACAACCGGGGCTGCCTTCCTCCACCGTGTCCGCCATTCTGGTCTCGTGCCGCAGGAGGCATTGCTACATGACTGCTATCATGGCTCATACTAACAGTAAACAGGTCCTCGGGGGGACCCAGCACGCAAGCCCCTTGTGCCAGGAACAGCGGCAGGCCCTTTCTGTATTCCGCTTCATTCTCCCCTCCTGGCGTGACTCAAGGAACAACTGTCCCCAAGTTACAGGTGAGGAAGCCGAGGCTCTGAAACATGACTGCGCCAAGTGGCCAGAATCTCGAGCAGCCTGACTGCCTCCTGCCCCAGCCCCTGGAGGCCTCGAGTCCTCCTTTACAGGAATGCCCCCCACCCCCAGCCCAGTTCATGCCAACAGCCTTCAAGCTCCGGCTTCTCCATCCCTCCCTGCAGTCTGAGTCCGGCTTTCCCGTTGTGGAAGGGGAACTGGGTGGGGTAAGGCAGCTGTGTTCTCACGAAAAAGTCCCTTTGGAGGGCGGAGGCCCTGAGGAAGAAGGAAAGGCTGTGGGGATTGACGGGCCTCTGGAGGACTATCTTAGGGGGTGGGTGTCTGGGAGTCCAGAGGCACATCCTGCCCCCTTTCAGGGGCTCCTGGTGTGGGGTCTGGAAGTGAGTGGCTGGTGCAGCCTGTGGTCTTCCTGCTAAGCCGCTAGGGCTACTGGGGCCATAGCCTCCAGAGCCTGCTTACAACTGGTCCACTCAGCCTCCAGTGCAAGCCGTTGAGCACAGATCTCAGGGCCCTGCACGTTCTGGGCCATGCCTCCGACATCTGAGATGAGAACCAGGAGGCCCCATATGATGTGCCGCTGTGACCCGCATTGTCTGGAGGCAGTAGACCCAATGGTTGGTGACCAGGAGTGGAAATCTGAACCGTGTCTCCTGTGTGTCGCTGGGCAACTTGCTCAACTTCACTGATCTCTGAAAATGGGCACGATAATAGGACCTGGGGTGGTTGAGAGTACACCACACGACCACACGTGCCTTTCGTGGCCTACACTTATCTTTCTGCCTGGAAGAATTTTCCACTTGTCAGGTGCTTCTTCACCCCAACAAGGCTCAATCAAGTGTGTTCTTCTTTGGGAAGCTGCAGACATCTGACCCCAGGCCACAGGGTCATACCCAGTCTGGCTCCCACGGCCTTCCCAGGCTGTGTGGTGTCAGTGCAGTATTAGGGACGGGAACACACCTGTACCATGTTGAGCTGCTCTGAGGTTTAAATGCGTTACTGCTAATTGGGAGCTTGGAACAACTCCTGGTGCATAGTGAGTACTCAGGAAAATGTGATGTCTCTTTATTCCCTTAGCAACTTCTGTCCTGGGTGAAAGTTGTCTGCCCTCCCCACCGGCCTGCAGGCTCTTCTAGGGCAGGATGGGGCTTGGTTCCTGTCTGCATCTGGAGAGTCCCCTGATGCACATCAGGTATCCTTACTCAAGGGAAGAGGGGCTTGCCTTTGGGACGGGGATGATGAAACTCAGCAGCCTTTGCAGGGTTTGTGGTTTAGCCTGTGTCATTTTTGTCTGTCAGCGTAACTCTGGCTTGGCTTAGCTCTGTCAAACTCTGGGGGATAAGAAGAGCAGAGCATGAACCTGAAAACACACCCCAACCCCAAATTATTTCTGTTTCCAGGACACACGCAGGACAGGCTGGAATAAATACTGGTGGTTTATCACAGGAAGGCTGGTCTCGGCTCGGGAGGGTGAGTATGCACGCATACGCAGCCAGCTGATTTATTGTGACCCGAGCCAAGCACTGAACAGAGCGCAGCCATTTATCTACTTGGTTGGAGGAGAGGTCAAGAGAGAGAAGTCAGAGATTAAGCTAAATAGTTCAGTGCCTTTGTTAACTCCTGGGGCGTCTCCATGGCTTGTGTTCCCAGGGAATACTGTCATGAGCTTCACAGGGACTGGGTTCCTTCTTGGGGAGACAACCCTGGCCCCAGGGAGCAGCGTGGCCAAGGACAGCCTCTTAGGTTGCCGAAAGGGAGCAGAAGCAGGAGGAGGGAGGCTGGGAACTGGGAGGAGCACCCCGTCATGGAAGACCTGCTGCCAATGCGGGGCTGCAGTCCCAGTCTCTCCCACCACCAGACCCTGGTCGGGAGACATCACAGAGAGGCTTGCCTTCTCCCCACCTTCATTCAGGGCTCTGCTCAAACAGCCCATTTGCAATAGGACTTCCTACAGCGTCCTGGGTAAATACCCCCACCCATGCCCCCATCGCACTCTATCCCTTCCCCTGCTTTATTTTTCTTCATGGTACTCAGCACTGTGACATATCTATGTCTGTATTTGTTTACCTGTTGTTGGGCGTGTTTTTGAATGAACTGCTGTCTCTGGTGTAAAGTCCAACGTGTGGCAGATTGTAGGTGCTCAATAAATACCTATTCAGTGAATGACGAGTTGTTGCTAATAGTTTAGGACTGCTGAATATGTGCCTAGATAAGCTTTGTAGATCTCACTGCATGTAACACCTCAACAGTACTGTGCTGTAGGTACTGTCCTTAGGCTCAGAGAGGTGAAGTGGCTTGCCCATGGCCACACAGCTGAAACCAGATTCAAACCCACCTGGCACCAGGGCCTGAGCTCTCAGCCACTCTCCCAAGAGAGGACATGGTCATGGACTTGTTTAGAGAAGGATTAGTCACGCCCCAGCCCAAGGCATACTAGGAAAAGGAACCCTTGATCTGAAAAGAAATACAAAAAGCAAAAAGTATAGAAATTTTTTTTCTAACAGTGAGATGACTTGGATGATTAAAGAGGAAACTAAATACCGAAAGCAAATTCCAGCTAGGCGCAGTGGTCACGCCTGTAATCCAGCACTCTGGGAGGCCGAGGCAGGCGGATCACGAGGTCAGGAGATCAAGACCAGCCTGAAACTCCATGTCTACTAAAAATACAAAAACTAGCCAGGCATGATGGCACACACCTGTAGTCCCAGCTGCTCGGGAGACTGAGGCAGGAAAATCCGGGAGGCAGAGGTTGCAGTGAGCCGAGATCGCGTCACCACACTCCAGCCTGGCGACAGAGCGTGCCTCCATCTCAAGAAAAAAAATAAAAATAAAAATAAAAATAAATATAAGAAAGAAAGCAAATTCCACCTAAAATGGAATTACTACTGTTTATTGAAAACTGCCATGTGCCAGGCATCTGCCGAGAGCTTCCCATCCGTGACCCTGTTTAATCTTCCTGATAACCCCCAGCGGCGCATTCTGTTATTATTACCATTGTAATAATAGCATGGCAGAGGAAGCCTTATTAGTCAGGGTTTTTTTTCCTAGGGTCGCTCTATTAGTCAGGGTTCTCCAGAGGGACAGAGCTAATGGAATAGATACACATATAAAGGGGAGTTTATTAGGTATTAACTCACATGATCACAAGGTCCCACAGTAGGCCGTCTGCAGGCTGAGAGCCAGTCCAAGTTCCAAAACTGAAGAACTTGGCATCCGATGTTCGAGGGCCGGAAGCATTCAGCATGGGAGAAAGATGTAGGCTGGGAGGCTAAGCCAGTCTCTCTTTTCACATTTTTCTGCCTGCTTATATTCTAGCCATGCTGGCAGCTGATGAGATGGTGCCCACCCAGATGAAGGGTGGCTCTGCCTTTCCCAGCCCACTGACTCAAATGTTAATCTCCTCTGGTAACACCCTTACAGACACACTGAGGATAATACTTTGTATTCTTCAATCCAATCAAGTTGACACTCAGTATTAACCATCACAGCCGGTAAGTTGGTGAGCAGCCCGTCTCATTCCAAAGCCTGGGTCATCTCCTCTTTAACCTGCTGCTTTCATGCCTCGTTCTATTAGACATAAAGTTGTAAGCTCCCAAATTGTACCATGCATTTGGCAAGGGGAGAGTCGGGGTCTGGCTTATCTTTTTATTCTCAGTGCAACGCTGGCTATAGGTGGGTGCTCAGTGAGGGCTTGCGGACTGGCCGGATGAATGAATGGAGGAGGGATGTGAGTGAAAGGGGGAGTGATTTGCAACTTAATCTAAAGACATTGTCTCTAGAACACTGAGGCCTAGCCCCCAGAACACTGTCAGGAACGCTGCCTCAGAAGCCCACATGTGGTTCGTTAAATGTTCAGGTTCCTGGACTCCATGGCAGCCTCTGGTCAGAAGACCCGAAGCCTAGAAAACTGCATCGCCAGGAGATTCTGATGTTCACCAAAGTTTGAGACCTGCAGCCCTAAGCTCGGCTCAAATATCCCCACTAAACTGCAGCCCCTTTCACACAGAGCCCCTGGATGCTGCCGACTGGCATCTGCCGGCTACATAAACGAAGGCCAGCTGGAGGTGGTCCAGGGAAAAATGAGAGAGATTACCAAGGGCGAGGAAGATGACTTATTAGGAAAGATGGAAGGAACCGACGGGCAGCGTTTGCATGAGGAAAAACAGGAGCCACACATAAATCTTGAGGGCCAGCTGGCAGTCGAAGGGGGAGAAGCATTATACATCCTGGTGCACAGGCATTACGGGGCCTAATGGGGGCAGGGATTATACGTGAGAAACTCGAACTCTGTGCCAGGGAGACATTTATAACGGGCGACTTAAGCCACTACCCCATTATGATTTCGCAACAAGATTCATCAACTCTGGGCCTGGACGACCTTTACGGAACAGCTCATCCATTTGTGTTCAAGCTTTTAAAGGTTGTTAGAAGCAACAAATTTCATTTGTTCAAATGAAATTTTATACATGATCCAAACAGATAAGACAAATGAAAATGAAAATGCTCAGTCCCCCACTCCCCCGGGGCATCTCCACAGAACTACAGGGCCCCAAGGAACCCAGCGAGAGCCACTGATCCTCACTGGTGGATCCTCATTTTGGTCCTTATTTTGCGTAAGGAGAAACTGAGGCTCCAAATAGAGATGGGACTTGCCCCAAGGCACACAGAGAGTTGGTAGCATTACCAGGAGCAGCCTGGGCTGCTGAGGGCACGGGATGGACAGATAAGTCTCCTGCCTTGGAGGAGGGCCCAGGCAAATTGCCGAAGTAACAATAACAACAGTAAAAACAGCGAACACACACAGAGAGCCTTCTCTGTGCTGGGCTCTGTTTTTAGTCCTTGATTTGTACGATGTGGCTTCATCCTCACTATAGCCCTGCAGTAACTCCTGTTTTCAGGGGGAGGAAACAAAGCACAGAGAGGTTGGACACTGTAAATGAGGTCACACAACTAAAAGAAGTAGAGAGGGAATTGGAAACAAGGCCGAGGGGCTCTAGAACACATCCTTTCCCCGCCCCTCCAGACTGCTACCCCTAAGAGCACAGAGGTTCTAAGTTGGAGCTGCCCTTGCCTCCTTCACATCATCCTCCCCAGAGAAGCCAGACTGTTGTTTTTAAAACACAAGTCTGGCTGGGCACAGTGGCTCACGCCTGTAATTCCAGCATTTTGGGAGGCCGAGGCCGGTGGATCACCTGAAGTTAGGAGTTCGAGACCAGCCTGGCCAACATGGTGAAACCCTGTCTCTACTAAAATTACAGAAAATTAGCCAGGTGTGGTGGTGCATGCCTGTAATCCCAGCTACTCAGTAAGCTGAGGCAGGAGAATCACTTGAACCCGGAAGGTGGAGGTTGCATTCAGCCAAGATCATGCCATTGCACTCCAACCTGGACAACAAGAGCAAAATTCCATCTCAAAAATTAAAAAATGAAAATAAAACCACAAATCTGATATGGAGCACCTCTCCTGCTCAAGCACCTTCAGTGGCTCCCCACTGTCCCTTAAGATACCCCTCCAGCCTCATGTCAATGTACTGCCCCACTCCGTTCTGGATTCCAGCCATACCAGCCTTCCTGGTTCTTTCCAGCCTCCTCGCCTTTGTGTATATACAGCAGTGGTCTCCACATTTTGTTGACAAGCACCACATTCATAGAACTATTTTCAGCACACCCCCAATACTGGTATGCTTTTTATCTTCAAAAGTATCTACCTGTACTTCTGTGCTAACATATTTTTTGCATACACTTAAAGTATACTTCAATAGTTGAAATGAATGAAAGGCAAGATAAAACATAGACATATAAGGCAAATGAAAATGAAAAGCCTCAGTCCACCACTCCCCCTGGGGCATCTCCACAGAATTCCAGGGTCCCAAGGAACCCAGCGAGAGCCACTGATCCTCATTGGTGGATCCTCATTTTGATCCTTTTATTGAATGTTTATCAAGATTTTTAAAAATGTAATGATTTCTTCCTGCACCCCAAGGAATTACTGTGCACATTCCCTGGGGTGCCCTGGGTCACATTCAAGGCTTCTGATCTATGCTATCCCTAGGCTGGGGCACCTGTCTGAAGCCACTGCTTCCGACCTTGGTAACCATCATTCTTCCTTCGGATCCAGGCAGTCACCTCGCTTCTTCCAAGAAGCCTCCTCTGCTCCAGGGCACCCTGAGTATCTTCCAGCCCTGGTCTCTCTTGTAATCATTTAATGGAATGTTTAAAATCAATTGTTGCATCTGTCCCCCTGTCCAAATTGTGTGTGCCCTCCAGGAGGACGAGGCTGGAGGCAGTTTTATGTGTGACCCAGCATCCATCAATCAGGAGCTAACACCATTTGTTGACTGATTAGGGACTAACACAGGGCGTTACCTCATCGGTGATCTAAACTCCAGTCCAGTGGTTTTCATACTTGAGCAGGCAGCAAAATCACCAGAGGTTCCTTACAACACAGACTGCCAGGTCCCACCCCAGGGTTTCTGATTCAGTAGGTGTTATGGGCTGAATTGCATCCCCCCAAAAAAATTCCCATGTTGAAGCCCTAACCTCCAGTACCTCAGAATGTGATTGTATTTGGAGATAGGGCCTTTAAAGAAGTAAATGAGGTATAATGAAGTCCCTGGGGTGGGTCCTAATCCAATATGACTGGTGTCCTTATAAGAAGAGGAGATCAGGACACAGCCACAAGACACAGAGGGATGACCACCTGAGACACAGCAGGAAGGTGGCCATCTGCAGGCCAAGCAGAGAGGCCTCAGAAGGAACCAACCTGGGCTGGGGGCGGTGGCTCATGCCTGTAATCCCAGCACTTTGGAAGGACGAGGTGGGCGGATCACAAGGTCAGGATATCGAGACCATCCTGGCCAACATGGTGAAACCCCGTCTCTACTAAATACACACACAAAAAATTAGCCGGGCATGGTGGCTCACACCTGTAGTCCCAGCTACTTGGGAGGCTGAGGCAAGGGAATCTCTTGAACCCGGGAGGCAGAGGTTGTAGTGAGCCAAGATCGTGCCACTACACTCCAGCCTGGTGGCAGAGCGAGACTCTGTCTCGAAAGAAAGAAGGAAGGAAGGAAGGAAGGAAGGGAGGAAGGAAGGAAACAGAGAGAGAGAGAGAGAGAGAGAGAGAAAGAAAGAAAAGAAAGGAAGGAAGGAAGGAAGGAAGGAAGGAAGGAAGGAAGGGAGGGAGGGAGGGAGGGAGGGAGGGAGAGAAACCAACCCGGACAGCACCTTGGTCTCATGCTTGTAACCTCCAGAATGAAGAGAAAAGAAGTCTCTGCTGTTTAAGCCGCCCAAACTACAGGGCTTTGTTATGGCAGCCCTAGCAAATTATTACATTGGGTCTGGCATGGGGGCTGGAATGTTGCATTTCTGACAAGTATGTGGATGACACTGATGCCGCTGGTGCAGGGACCACACTCTGAGAACCGCTGCTCTGGCCTCTGAGTGATGGGGAAGGAGGGGCTGAAGAATGAGGGAAGCCTGGAGGGGTAGAGGGGAAGGTCGCTGGCCAAGAATGCTGCCCTGGCATTTCCTGGGCTCCAGGGAGCAAGCTCTCCCCGGCGGGAGTGAGCCCTGGTATTGGCCGGGGTGTTCCGAGCTGTTACTCACTCTCCCTGCTCTTGGCTGGGGACCCTGGGAAGGAAAGGTCGGGAATGCAGGGTCTTCCCGGATATCAGATCTCCCTGTTGGGGACTCGGGGGCCCAGTCACAAGGGAAGTCAGCTTGCCCAGTCTCTTCTCAAAGAGCAAGGCAGTGCCGGGCAGGCAGAGGCAGGAGGAAGCCGGCAGGTTGATGGAGTCCTCAGCTCATGCTGAGAAGAAAGACGTAATTTTATCTCCCAAAGCTCTGAGTGAGTCTACTCATAGGGTGTTACCTTGGTGGGCTTGACGGTCAGTCAAGGAAAAGACTCTCACCCAACTGTCCATGACAGATTCTGCCCCAATGAGAGAGCGAACCAAAGCCAGTGCCATTTGTGTTGGTTGGATTCCCCTAGATCTTGGAGGCACGGTTCAAATCCTTTCCCACCGAGGAAGCCCCTCTCCAGTCCAGCACATGAGGCCATGGCCTCCATGTTTTTCAGTTCACAGAGCTTATCCGGTCTCCCACCCCAGATGACACAAGCCAGGACTGTTTTGGTTGCAAGTGGCAGAAGCCCAACTCCAGCTAGCTTTAGTCCAAATGGGCCTTTATTGGCTCCCGAGACCGAAAAGCCCAAGGGCAGAGCTGGCCTCAGGGCCTCTACCACATGGTCGGGAAGGGCCTCTCTGCCTGTGGCTGTGCCTCTGTGGGGCTCCAGTCTCAGGAGGCCCTCCCCACAGGGGCAAGATGGCCGGCAGAAGCACCCCAGACCCCACTGTGCCAGCTCAGCCACCCCGGCAGATAGAGCCCTCTTCCCCAGCCTCCAGAGGGGTGGCCCTCTGAGTGGCCAAGCCCGGGTCATGGAGCAGAGGAAGGTGTTTCCCCAAAGGGAGGAGAGGCCAATGGGAAGAAACATAAAGACACACTCTTCGGGGACTTTATCGGGCTTCGTGGCCCCCCTCCTCTTTGCCATGTGACCTTGGACCAGTCACTTCCCGTCCTGAACCTCAATTTCTTAATTAGCAAAACACGGATGACCTCCCACCTGTGAGGAATGCTTGAAAGCGTTCAATGAGTTAAGGTGTACGAATTGCCTCGCGCGGCACCTGGCACGCAGGGGGCACCAGGTCTTTGCCCCGCTCCCCGCCATGCGCACCCAGACCCAGGCAGGGATGCTGCCAGCATGCAGACGAGCTGCTCCTTAAACAGCGATTTAATTACACCCTTTCCTCCTCGCAGCATCTCTGCCTGTGAACTGTTCCAGCCGCCTTCTCTCATGGCGCTCTCCTGAGACTATGATGCTCTAAGTGGAAGCCCCTAGAGACAGGTGACGGCAAGAACTATTCATTCAGCACACATTCCCCGAGCCGCATGAGGAGCTCAGAAGCGTCCTGGGCACTGTGGACACAGCCGAGAGCAAGGCCAACCCAGGCCCTGCCCTCATGGGGTTCACGCTCATCCACGGATGTGCCCTTCACCGTGCCGGCCTGTGTGCAGGCCATCTCTGTCCTCCTAGCAAACATGAAGTTAATGTTATCTCATTGGCTCCTTTGAGTTTCCTTGTGCTCGTGTCGCAGAGGAGGAAACTGAGGCGGTGGGGGGGCAAGTGCAAAACCCCCTCGTGTAAGTTGCTCATTCAGCAAGTGAGAGGCCGAAATGAGACACTACTTCACCTTCCTTCCGGGACAAAGCCTGAGTCAGGCTCCACACAGAACTCAAGGAAGTTTCATTACAGTGACAGCTCCTGTAAAAATCAAACAGGCCATCTCCCAGGAAGCTACAGGAGAGGAAGAAAAAAAAAAAGACATCATGTGCAGTCAGCCCAGGGTCAAGGAAGAGCCATATTGAGTCCATACATGGAAATCCACATCCACCAGGATGGGCCGTCCCAGAGGCAGGCGAGAAGCCCCCAGCAGGCGCCCAGTATCAGGAGGAACCGAGCCATTCAAACTGCGACCAGGAAGCTGAGAGCAGACAGGCCATGTTGAAACAATTGGCCGAGCTGCCGTCAGGCTCAAAGCCGCCCTTTGGGAAAGTCCTGGGTTCCAGGGGAAGGCCACGCAGTCCCTAACCCAGCCCACCAGCAGCCACCCGCCTGGCCCATAACAAGGCCTAGGCAAGATCATCCCACAGCTCCAGTCCCTGTGTAGGTTGACGAGGACTGAAGAGCTAACCGGCTAGTCCAAGGCAGAGACTAGCAGTCAGCAGTGACTTTGTAACCCAACAGAGCATTCCTGGCTGTAGGACTTGGGGCAATTGATTTCCTCTCCGAGACTCAGTGTTCTCATCTGCAAGATGGTGATGCCTAATACCGGCCTTAGAGAGGAAGGAATAAATGAGGCAATGGTGTGGCCACTCTACACATGTTATACCACACAATCCATGCAATTAGGGGTTGAAATTCTCAGCTGCACACAAAGAAACCGAGGCTTAGGCAGGCCAGTCCCTTGCACAGTCACACCGCTGGTCAATGGCAGATACAGGTTTGGAACCACAATCTGTCTGAGTCCGCAGCCCAGCTCTACCCACCTCACCCAACACACAACAAGTCCTCGCTATGTGCCAGGTGCTTTCTCTGCATACTTCCATTCTGGTGGTTTCCAGTTGAATCCTTCACATCTCCGGCTGGGTATTAGTTCTGAAAGTGTTGGCTGTGTTTGCTTCCTGGTATGCCGTGGAAGACTTGGGAATTCAAATATACTTGTGAAATCCAAACAGATGCATTTATTAATGGCCCACAATCAGGCAGAGTCTATTCGTTGAACAAACAGACAACACAAGGCCTTCCTCCAGGCACAGAAGAAACAAAAGATTCTTTCTAGCTGTCAGAGGCTGGGCGGCAGCTCAGCTCTTGGAGGAGATGACAAGCATCCTCAGTGGATAGCCGCGGCTCATGCATCTGTCCAAGACACGGGATCTGGATAGTGAAGTTCTCGTCGTACTTCCCACCCACCACTCTGCCTGAAGCTACTCGCACATGCTGTTGGCTTACTCTGCTCAGGTGTGAGGACATCAGAGTGCCGGTGTGTGCAGCAGCCTGACAGTGGGCAAGGCCCAAAGAGTGAGGGTACCAGGGGACAAAGAAGAGAAGGGCTGGAGGACCAACTCCCCTTCCCAAATATAGTACAAGCGGCTCCATAGAACTAAGCCCTTCACCTCCTGCAGGTAAGGGACTGCATGTTAAGTGCCGGGAGGACGGCAGAGATGGAGCTGACCTGGGCCCAGCTTTCGGGGAGCACAAGGCTGATGTGCTGCCTCAGTTTCTCCTGAGTGATCAATTTTTGGGATGCCTAAGGCAAAAGTTACAGAAATATCAGGGCTTGAGCAAGTTCAAGGTTTTTTGGCCATGCAACTTCTCTTTTCCTCCTGGTGGTTCCTGGCAAACACTCCAAGCCTGGCTCCCTTTGCAAGGGGTATCATGCTGCCAACACAGTTTGGAAATAATGGCATTCACCTTCCCAGACTGTAGTGGGAGGAATTTAAGTGGCCAGTCTCCAGCTTAACCCTTGAAGATTCCCTGGTGTCCCTGCAGACCTGGGTTCAAATCTCAGCTTTGCCCCTTCTTCCCTGATGACTGTGGGCCATTCACGTAGTTCACATCGCATTGCTGAGCCTCCATGTCTGCATCTGTAGCACACGGATTGTGATAACAGTGCCTCAAAGGCTTGGTGGGGACAGATGACATCATGTGCAAAGGGCCTGGAGCAGGGCAGTCATCGGATGAACGCAGCTCTTTAGGACCACTGCCCAAAGCCCATCTTCAGTGAAAAGCGCACCCTTGTCTCAGGCAGAGAGCAAGAACTTGGATTGAAGACCCCCACATTTATGTCACTATCCTGGACCTCGCCCCAGAAATGGACTCACGTATTTGATGATCTCCTGGATGTCCTGCTTGGTGGTTTAATTAGCAGCTCACACTTGATACGCACAAGGCTGATTTCTTGATTTTGCCCCCACCCTCTTCAAACCTGCCCCTCCCCATCTCAGGAAACAGCACCTGCTCTGCCAGTTACTCTGGCCAAAAACCTTAAGACCATCTTTGATTTTCCTTGGCCCCCCTGTATCTAATTCTCCTCAGCTCTACCTTCAACATGGAGTCAGAATCCAGCTATTTTCCACCACCTTTTCACACTCTCCATGCTGCCTTTTCACACCCTCCCCCTTGCCTTTCTGGGGGATGGTTGAAAAGCCTCCCGACTGGTCTTTCTGCTTCTTTCCAAGACTAATTTTAGCTTATTTTCTGCAGAGGAGCTGGAGGGATCTGTATTAGTTTCTTATGGCTGCTGTAACAAATTAAGGCAAACCTGATGGTCTAAAACAACATATATTTATTCTCTTACAGCTTCGGAGGCTCAAAGCCCAAAATCAGATTCACTGAATAAGGTCAAGACATCAGCAGGGTTGGTTTCTTCTAGTGGCTTCAGAGAGAATCCAGTCCTTGCCCTGTCTAAGCTTCTGGAGACTGCCCACCTCGGCTTGCGTCTCTCCACATCTTGCTTCTGCCATCACCTCCCCTCCTCCTCTGGACCAGCATCTCCTTTGCTTCCCTCTAATAAGGACACCTGTGGTTATGCCAGTGGGTAATCTCTCCATCTCAGGGACTTTGACCTTCATCACATCTGCAAAGTTCTTTTAACCATACTGACGGTTTGGAGATCGGCTGTAGACGTCTTAGGGGTGCATTTTTCAGCCTACCTAAAATGTACGTTGGATCCTGTCTCTCCTCTGTTCATCCCCCACCCCAGAAGCCCTCCATCTCAGAATAAAAGCTAGGATCTTATAACAGCCCTGAAAGCCCTCTGCAATCTGAATCCCACACCTTTCTGACTTTAAATCCTGTCCCCCTGCCCTCGCTCACTCTGCTCGGGTCATGCCAGCCTCTTTGCTGTGCCTCATCCGTGCCAGATACACTCCTGCCACAGGACCTGTGCACTGACTGTCCCCTCTGCCCAGAATGCCCTTCCCCCCAATGCCCTCAACGCTCAGTGCCCCTATCACTCCAGCCTCTACTCAAGTGACATCATCACAGAGAGGACTTCCTAGACCTCTCTGTAAAAAATAGAGCCCCATGTAGCCCCCATCCCTCTCTGTGCCCTCATTCTGCTTTACTTTTGTTTTTAACCTTCGTCACCCTCTGAGATAGATTTATTGGCTATTTGCCTCCCTACTAGGTTGTAAGTTTTAAAAGAGCAGGAATGTTTTCGTTGCTGTATTCCCAGTGCTGAAATCAGTGCCTGACATGTAGAAGGTATGCCAATAAATACTTGTAGATGGATGCATCTGTGTGACCCAGACTCTCAAGCTCTGAAAGGATTGAACTCTAGCCATTGTATACTGTGTTGATCCAAAACTCCCCCAGCACTTTGGCTGGAAGATCTCAATCCAAAGGTGAAAATGCAGTCGCCAGTAGAATTTGGAATGTTACCGCGCCCATCTTGCTCCGCTGCTGGTTCCTGGATGGGCTGAATCCCAGACCAGGTGTAGAGCTAACAGCTGTATTAGCTCTACATCCTGGCCCCATGTGCCAGGACTAGTCTATGCCCTGCACGTGAGTTAACTCATTTAATCCTCAGCACAGCTCTGGAAGGCAGGCGCTGTTGTGGTCATCCTCATGTTACAGATGAGGAAAATTGAAGCTTCCGCTGTGGGCTAAGGGCACACAATGCTGTGCTTTTCCCAGGGGTAGGCTCAAGCCTGGTCCCTCCCTGAATTCCAGGGAGAAGCCCAGGAAAGGGCAGGGGGTGGGTGTTCAGAACCTCAGAACAGCCGAGAGGAAAGGAACTTGCAGGTCCATCCAGCCCAACCACCCCTCCCAGGCACCAGGCTGCCCTACAAATGCTCAGGGGCCCCAGGTCAGGAAGGAAAGGTTGAGAGGCTGGGCCCTGAGGTGCTGGTCTCCAAGGGGTGCTCAGGCAGCCCTGAAGATGTGATGAGATGGGGACAGGGGAGCACAGACCTCTTCTCAGGCAGGGACTGGAAGGGTTGGGAGGGATCCTTCTACAGACTCCTCTGGTTGGAGGTTAGACCCCCGCCCAGCCTGGGTCCTCAAGATGAGAGCCTCTGTAACTACAGAGAGGCTTTCTGAAGGGACCAGGGACAGCAGGTGAACAATGGGGCTTTGTTTTGTGGCTGAGTGTCCAAGTGGGAGCTGGAGCCCAAATGCCAACCGCAGTACAGGAGACGCTATGGCAGCCACCAGAAGGGCCCTGCCTTCCACGACACAGGGAACACAGTCTGCTCAATATGTTGAATGGATATTTAAAGAGTTTGGGTTGGAAGGCATGACAAGTCGTCTCCTGCCCAGACATCTGCGTGCTAACCTTGAATTCACAGTGGGCTCAGTCGCCCCAGCAGGCAGTTGGCATCTTCTTTAGAGCCTCCTGGCATTGCCAAGGACAATGCTATGGGTGTCAAGTAGGTTCCATCTGTCTGCATCTGGTGGGCAGCCAGCTGCACTAATAAAACTTCTCAGCCCCTGCCTGACCTCTAAGAATCTGAGCCAGATCAGTGTGACAAAGTAGAGGTTGCAAAGTGGACAAGGTCTTAGCTGATTTTGGTGGCTTTGGGAGGGTAGTGGGTAAATGACTTTGTGGGGGTAGTGGATAAATTTGATGAAAATATGATGAATGAGTGAATGAATGAATGATACATACCCAATAAAAGCATCACGTATCAGACCCAAATAGTGCCTATTCTCCCTGATATACTCCACTCTGTGGCTAAGACCTTCCAACATATGATCTCAAAGATTAGTTTGCCTCTAGCTCAAAGCCTCCACCTCAATTAGAGGTAATCTCCTTGTTTATGATGATAACAACCATCTATTATTCATAACCCACCTCCCAAATCCTGTACTGAGGATTTACTAGTCAGTATTCTCAGTCATGTCAACAGCCTTCTGTGGTGGGTATTGCTAATTTTACTTCACAGATAAGGAAGCTGACATAAAGAGAGGGAAAGTCCAAGGACACGCCACTTTGAAGTGTCAGACCCAGGAGATGAGTCAGCCTGGTCCTTCCAGCTCAAGATGTTGCCCTGTTCACCACTCCGCTCAGGCGCTGCAAACCAGAGGCCTGGCCACAGCTTGCCCATGAACTCATGTGCTTATTTATCTGGTTGGTAGTGGTCCACACATGCATGCTCTGTGCACACACCTACACACACATCCCTCAGGAGCGTAAACTCCATGCTAATGAGAACTTCGCATGTCTTGTTGCTGGCACATGACTCAAATACATGCTCGTTACCGACGGAATGCCTATGCCCCTCCCCCAAACTCATACTGAAGCCCTAACCCCCGTGGTGAGTGTATTTGGAGACAGGACCTTTAGTAAGTAGGTAAGGTTGAATGAGGTCATGAGGGTGGGGTCCTGATCCAATAGGATTAGTGTCTTCATCAGCAGAGACACCAGAGAGCTCACTGCCCTCCCTCCATGCATGCACAGAGAAGAGTCCAAGTGAGGACACAGCCAGAAGGTGGCTGTCTGCAAGCCAGGAAGGGAGCCCTCACCGGAACCCAGCCCGGACCTTGACCTGAGACTTCCAGCCTTCAGAACTGTGAAAAAATACATTTCTGTTGTTTAAGCCACCCAGTCCGTGGTAATTGGTGGTGACAGCCGGAGCTGACTAATACAGTGCTCAATACATTTTTGTTGTGCTGCACAGATCTAGTTTGGTGCACACTATTTTTAAAAAGAGAATTTTTGTAGCTAGAAAAGAAGAGTTATAATATTCCAACACAAAGAAAAGATCAATGTTGGAGATGATGGCTATCCTTAATACTCTGATGTGATCATTACATGTTGTATAACTGTATCAAAATATCACATGAACCCCCAAAATATGCACAACTATTATATGCCAATAAAGAAATTTTAAAGAGGATTTCGAAGGTTCCAACAGCCCTTCCTCCTCACCATCCCTCATTCCCCCACCCTGAGTTTGCAGGGACCCTGGGTTTGTGGGGACCCTGGGTTTGTAGCTGTGCTCTGAGCTGGGCTCAAGCTTCAGTATCAGGCCAGGTCCGAGTCAGGGTTCAATCCATGTGCATTTTTGGGTAGGTTGAGAGAAACAAGTGGTCCCTCTCATTCCCCCCAAATCTCCCCCCAAGATGGGAGCACCCAGGCATGTATGTTGGGGACAGCTGTCTGCTGGGCCTGGGAGGCTTTCCCTACCTTGCAGCCGCTGGCAGCTCCCGGCTTTCAGCTCACTCCGCAGGGACAGGGTCTCGCAACCCCCACATAGCCTGTGGGGAGAGGTTCTCTGGGGACCTGCTCGCTGCATGGTGGCCCTGGTAAAGGGCCCAGCTCCGGCAGCACCCCTGGGGCTCAGAAACGGCAAGGTGCGGGGAAGACGCTGAACACTTCACCAGTCCCCAAAGGCCCACCCAGCGTGCAGCCTGGAGAGTGAGGAAATCCAAGAGGGTAACTAGAGTGGCTGCAATGCCCAGGGGAGAGACCCGCCCCTCTGCCACCTGGCCCTCGGAGTCCAGCTGCCACTCACCATCCCACTGCAAAGCACAGGTGGGCAGCAGCGGCCTGCCGGAGCGCCAGCAGGATGGTGGCCTCTCCAGCTGGGCTGGGGGATGTGGGGGTGCAAAGAATGGAGCTCTGCCCCAGCATGGTCACCAGCACACTTGAGTCAGGAGGCTGTTGCTTTGCCTGGGTGAGCCTTGTTTTTCCCTTGGAGAGAAGGTCCGAGATGAGGGATGGTGGAGGGACAAATATTGACCAGGTACCTACTTGGTGCTGGGTGTTCATTCCTGTGTTAATCATCACAGTTGGTACCAACTGAGCTCTCGCAGGACCAGGCACTGCATACATTACCAGTGCCATACATTATCTCACTTAACCCTCACAAAATAGCTATGAGTAGGTATTACTACCCTTGTTCTATGAATGAGGAAAGTGAGACTCAGAGAAGTAATATGACGGTTCCAAGATCACACAGTTGATGAAACACAGGTTTGGGATCCAGCCAGGGCTCCCAAACACAGTTCTATATTGTCCAATGGACAACAATAAATAAGATCTCAAATTTCTGGAGTGCTTCCATGTGTCAGGAAATCTTTTGAGCATTTTGCATTCATTAGCCTATTTAATTCCCCCCATAGCCCTTTAAAGTAGGTACTTCTATTATCACCATTTCATAGATGAGGAAACTGAGGTACAAAGAGATTAAGTGACTTGCCCAAGGTCATACAGCAGCTAATGAATGGTCATAGCAGGATTTGAAGCCAGGCAGTCTGGCCCCAGCGCCCTAAAACTACAAGGCAACGCTGGCTGTCAGCTCAGCTCCTGTGAGCCCCCCACTGAGCCCCAGATTGTGTAGAGTTAAGTTCTCGGTCCAAGGTCACCCAGAGGGCTAAGAGCAAAGCAGGGATTGGAATCCAACCATTTCTTGCTGTATTCTTACCATAGTAATAATTACCGTTCCCATTCAACGGGTGCTTACTACCTGTCAGGTTCTTAACCAAGAGTGTCACATGTATCCTCACACTGAAGTTTCACAGCCACCTCGGGAAGGAGAGATTGTCTTAGCCAGGATAGGCACAGCTATGCTATGATAACCCATAACCCTCCGCAATTTTAACAGCTTCAAATTTTAAAGCTTGCATTCGTTTGCTTATTTACTCTTTTGCTGATGATACATATTTTACCTAAGGGGCTTCACTCAGAGGTCCAGATTGAGGCCCCATTTATGTGCAGATTTACCAGGACACACAAAGAGAAGATTCATTTCAAGCAGTTAAATGTTCCCCCTGGAAGTGACACATGGCACTTTTGCTCACAGCTCGTCGGCCACAGCTAGTCATATGGCCCCACTCAATCGCAGGGAGGCCAGCACGTGTAATCCTACCAGGTACACGGGAGGCGGAGAGCCGCACAGGCAGACTACCCCAGTATTATCCCCGCTCTGTGGGAGGTGAAAGCCACGCTCCCAGCTGATACGTAACAGAGCCCAGAGCCAAACCAGCCGAGAGCCCCGTCGTCTTCCGACCACACGTAGCCTCTGAGACACAAAGCAGACCCATGATAAAAACGCATTTAGCCTGTAGTTTACAATGAGTGTTCCCACTCATTATCTCATTTAACTCACTCAGCCCTGGTGCGGGGAACAGAAGAATCTTCCCCAGTTTGCGGCAGAGGAAACGGGAAGTTCAGAGAAAGGCAGTCACTTGATTAAAGCCAGGCAGATTTTGAAGGGTGGGGCAAGGATGAGAACCTGGTTCTCCTGACTGCGGCCTCTTGCTTGAGGTAACCCTCCTGCCCTCCCAGTTCAGGACAAGGAAGAGAAACTTGGACTACTTTTCTTTTCTCCCCCGCCCAAGGTGAGAATTGGAAAGAACAGAGTTGGCATTTTTATACTAAGAGATGGTGGAGAGACAAGTCAGGCACAGACCAAGGTCAAGGAGCCTGATCATGCCTCAAAGGTCCCCACTCATGGCCAGGAACTTCCGAGATTCCAACCTTCATAAGCTCATCAACAAGCCTTCGTGGCCCCAGCATCTTATCCCGTCTTCACAACAGGCAGGTGCCATAGACGTAATCATTTGGCCCATTTTATAGATGAGGAAACTGAGGCTTAGAACTTAACAGAGAGCCTGACACAGAAGACTCATCACAATTTTGTGAGCAGAGGGCTAGCTGGGTCAGAGGGACTGAGCGCTTAGCTCACGGGTACCCAGCTCATGAGGACAGGAATGGGTCTCAGCCCTGGCCAGTTTGCTCAGATCTAGGTTTACCGAATGAGGGGGTGGGCGGGGAGCGGGCAAAAATCCCAACTCTGCTGCTTTCTAGCTGTGCTCTGGAGCAAGTGACTTCTCACCTCAAGTTTCTCCCCTGCAAAATAGAGGTGAAAAGAGACTCCATAGGGTTGTCATGGGGATTCGTTAATACCTGAGAAACGCAGCCTGGCGCAGAGGAAGTGCTCCCTGAAGGTCAATTCTTTTTGCTCTCGTGGTTATCAGGTTTCCAGTTTGAAAAGGAAAACACTTCAAACATCAAAGAATAAGATATGTAAACCAACAGTGATGGCCATCTATGGGCCAGAAACAACAGACAAGAAATGTAAGAAGATCAGTTGGCTGACAATTACGAGCAAACAGGGTAAGACTGTCTCTCCAAGTCTTTCTCTCTTTTTAAAATTAATTGGTTAATTAATTTTTAAGTTGACAATTAAAAACATGTATATACTTATGGTGTACAACATGATGTTTTGTATATGTATACATTATTCTCCAAATCTTTTAAAGCACACATAATTATAAATGTCTGTCTTAGTCCATTTGGGCTGCTGTAACAAAATATCATAGACTGGGTGGTTTATAAACAAAAGAAATTTATTTCTCTCAGTTGTGGAGGCTGGGAAGTCCAAAATCAAGGTGAATTGGATTCTGGTCCTTCCATTTCCCAGCTGTGTGACTGTGGCCTAGTTATTCAGCCTCTCTGAGCCTCCATCCCATTGTAAAATGGGAAAAAATCACCCCTCTCTAAGATTATCATTAGAGAATCGTTAGTGTTCAGAGTGGATTGCAGGTGAGCAGGCAGTCACAATTTAAGATCCTTGGTATCTATTGCCAAAATGCTTGAATTGGAGTGCAACACTTCACCAACCCAAGCAACACTGCCACTGCTATAGTCTGAAGGTTTGTATTTTATGAGATTCAGTGTTCTATGAGGGTTCCTGGTTCGTGGATGGCTGTCTTTTCCCTGTGTCGTCACATGGCAGAAAGGGCAAGGGAGCTCTCTGGGGCTTCTTTTATACGGACACTAAGCTTATTCACGAGGGCTCCACCTTCATCATCTAATCACCTCCCAAAGGCCCCACCTCCAAATACCATCATCTTAGGGGGTTATGATTTCAACATATGAGTTTTGGGGGACACAAAACTTCAGACTACAGCAGTGGCAGTGTTGCTGGGCTTGGCGAAGAGTTGCACTTCAATTCAAACATTTGGCAGTAGATACCAAGAGCCTTAAAATTGTGACTGCCTGCTAACCTACAATCCCACTTCTGGAAACTAACGATTCTCTAATGATAATCTCAGAGAGGGGTGATTTTTTCCCCCATTTTACAAGTGATGGGATGGAGGCTCAGAGAGGCCAAATAACTAGGCCACAGTCACACAGCTGGGAAATGGAAGGACCAGAATCCAACCACGTCTGACTGCAAAGCCGTGCTCTCCACAGTTACACTTTATGAGGACAGTCCTGCAAATATAAGGATATACAGAAGTATAAGGGTTCAACATCCTGATGTGCAGTGCCACAGTTGCTCTTGGAAAATTCCAAAGTATCCATGAAAAAGCAACTTGAACTAACAGATGAATTTAGCAAGGTCACAGCATACAAAGTCAATACATAAAAATCGATTTAACTTCTATACTCCAAAAATGAACGATTGGAACTTAAAAAATGTTTAAAGCGCAATTTACAAAGTATCAAAAACACATGAAATACTTAGAGATAAATCTAGTAAAATATGTGCAAGAGCTGCATACTGAAAACTATCAAACTATAAATCACTGGGAGATATCAAAGAAAACCTAAACAGAAAAGTATACTGTGTTCATGGATTGGAAGACTCAATATACTTGAGATGTCAGTTCTCCTTGAATTGATCCAAAAATTCAATGCAATAGCATTTAAAATCCAAATCAGCCTAGAAATTGATAAATTAAGATTCATATAAAAAGGCCAAGGAACTAGAATAGCCAAAACAATTTTGAAAAAGAAGAACAAACTGGAGGACTGTGTTACTTGATTTTAGGACTTCTTTTAAGGCTGCAGTAATCAAGATAATGTGGGACTAGCAAAAGGGTAGACCCACAGATCAATGGAACAGATTAGAATCTGTAGAAGCAGATCCACAGATATATGGCCAATTATGTTTTTTTGTTTTTTGTTTTGTTTTATTTTTCGAGATGGAGTCTAGCTCTGTCACCCAGGCTGGAGTGCATACAGTGGCACGATCTTGGCTCACTGCAACCTCCGCCTCCCAGGTTCAAGAAATTCTCCTACCTCAGCCTCCTGAGTATCTGGCAAGTGCCACCACACCTGGATAATTTTTGTATTTTTAGTAGAGACGGGGTTTCACTATGTTGGCCAGGCTGGTCTCGAACTCCTGACCTCAGATGATCCACCTCCCAAAGTGCTGAGATTACAGATGTGAGCCACCAAGCCCAGCTGACCAATTGATTTTTGACAAAGTTCCAAAGGCAATTCAATGGAGAAAGAACAGTCTTTTCAGCAAATGGTGTTGAAACAGCTACACATACAAATGCAAAAAAAAAAAAAGTACCTCAACCCCTATCTCATACTATATATTAAAAAACACTTGAAATTAACCATAGACCTAAATATATAAAACCTAAAACTCTAAAACTTCTTGAAGAAAACACAGGAGAACATTCTTTGTGACTTTGGGTTAGGCAAAGATTTCTTAGGGCACAAAAAGCACAAACTAGAAAAGAAAAAAAATTGATAAATAAGACTTTATCAAATTTTAAAATTTTGCTTTTCAAAAGATGTTATTAAGGTGCCTGTAATCCCAGCACTCTGGGAGGCCAAGGCTGATGAACCACTTGAGCCCAGGAGTTCGAGACCCACATGGGCAACCTGGTGAGACCCCTTTTCTACAAAAATGTAGCCGGGTGTGGTGGCAAGTGCCTTAGTTCCAACTACTCAGGAGGCTGAGGTGGGAGGGTTGCAGGAGCCCAGGAAGTCAAGGCTGCAGTGAGCCGATTCCTCCACTGCACTCCAGCCTGGGCAATGGAGTGAAACCTGGTCTCAAAAAAAAAACCAAAACATAACAGATTATTATTATTATTTGTTTATTTATTTATTTATTTATTTTTGAGACTGAGTCTCACTCTGTTGGCAGGCTGGAGTGCAGTGGCGATCTTGGCTCACTGCAACCTCTGACTCCCAGGTTCAAGCAATTCTCCTGCCTCAGCCTCGTGAGTAGCTGGGACTACAGGCGCCTGCCACCAAGCCTGGCTAATTTTTATGTTTTTAGTAGAGACGAGGTTTCACCGTGTTGGCCAAGATGGTCTTGATCTCCTGACCTCATGATCTGCCCACCTCGGCCTCCCAAAGTGCTGGGATTCCAGGCATAAGCCACCGCGCCCGGCCAACAAAACACATTATTAAGGGAATGAAAAGACAAGTCACAGGCTGGAGAAAATATTTGCAAAATACAGATTTGATAGAAGACTTGTAGCCCAAATATATAAAGTACTCTCACAGTTCAGTAATAAGAAAATAAACAATCCAAGTTTTAAAATGGGCAAAAGAGTTGAACACATACTTCATCAAAAAAGAGATGTGAATAAGGACATAAAAAAAATGCTTGACGTCATTAATCATTAGATAAATGCACATTAAAACCACAATGAGATAACACTACATACTATTAGAATGGCTAAAAAATTCTTTAAATGCTGACAATGCTAAGTGTTGGTGAAGATGTGGAGCAACTGGAACTCTCATTACATGGCTGGTACAGCCGTTTTGAAAGCAGTTTTGAAAGCAGTTTGGCAGTGTCTTACCAAGTTAATATGCACTTACTCATATGACCCAGCAATGCCACTGCTAGAAAATAAAATCTATCCACACAAAGACCCACAGGCAAATATAGCAGCCTAATCCATCATTGCTGAAACTAGAAACAACCCAAAAATCCACGATTTGAGATACAGCCACACAATGGAATGCTGCTCAGCCATGATAGAAATAATGTATTAATACACACAAACAACATGGATGGATCTCAAAGGTATTATACAAGTGAAAGAAAGAAGCCAGGCACAGGCCAGGCACAGTGGCTCATGCCTGAAATCCCAGCACTTTAGGAGGCCAAGGTGGGTGGATCACTTGAGGCCAGGAGTTCGAGACCAGCCTGGGCAACATGGAGAAAACCCGTCTCTACTAAAAGTACAAAGATTAGCCAGGTGTGGTGGCGCACGCCTGTAATCCCAGCTACTGAGGTGGTTGAGGCACGAGAATTGCTTGAACTCGTGAGATGGAGGTTGCAGTGAGCCGAGATCACACCACTGCACTCCAGCCTGGGTGACAGGGCGAGACTCTATCTCAAAAAATAATAACTTTAAAAAAAGAAAAGAAAGAAAGAAGCCAGACACAAAAGGCTACATTTAGTGTGATTCCATTTATTCAACTTTCTGGAAAAGGCAAAGCTATAGAAATCAGGTCAGCAATTGCCAGGTGCTGGGGCTGGGAAAGGATAAACTGCAAAGGGGCGTAAAGGAACTTTCTATGGTGTTGGAAATACTCTACGTCTTGATCATAGTGGCAGACACAACTGTATATGTTTGTGAAACTCATAAAATGGTACAATTAAAAAGTGTGAATTTTATTTTACATAAATCATCCCTCAGTAAAACTGAAAAAACAACAAATGTGGTCAGCCAAACAAAACATTCATTTGACAACAAAAATTTATTGAGCATCTACTATGTGCCATCAACAAAATGGACAAGGGTCCTCCTCCCATAGAGCTTCGGTCCCTCTGTAATGTGTGTGTGCATGAGTCTCAGTCAGTATGATTATTGATTTCATGGGTTGAAATCTCCCTAACTTGTCTGCTTTTGTTTGCTCTCTGGCATCTTTACATAGTTGTTTTAAAATTTCATCCACAGTTGACCATTGCTGTCTGTCAGAGGATTAGTCTGATACAATCTATTCCACTAAGACTAGAACTAGGACTGGGGTGAGATGAGGACATTGATGCTGAGAAAACTGTGATGACTTTGGAGATGTGACAAATAACCCCAACAATAAGCATATATGATTCCAGAGTAATTTTAATATTCAGCTTTTCTAGTATTTCATAACATGCCTGCAATCCTGATTACACACAGTGTTGTTAGGAAATGGAAGATAATCAGTGTGTTCCACGTTTTAATAAATATGCATGTATGCATTTATTTATTTATTATTTCACTCAACAAACATGAGCTGGGACAGGGCCAGTGCAAAATGACAATTTAAAGCTCCTTGTTCAAAGATCATGAAAAAAGCGCTGTTAAAGTTTCTTCTTTCTTCCATGGTCTTTCTCTTGACTTCTTATGATGCTATTCATTTGCTATTTGATGTTCTAAGTAAAGAAAAGAATAAACTTTTTTATTACTGGCGTGAATTTATTGTTCAGCTTTATATTGTGAAATTCCAGTTTTCAATGCAAAAGAGCAAGCATTTAATGCCTTATCAAAATCACTGAAATTAACAGTTTGTCTTATGTGGCTCAACCCTATGGGGGTGCCTTAAGTGGCCACAAGAGACAAACGAGCCAGACACAAGAAGGCTGAAAGGAGAAGCGGAACACACACACACACACACCCACCCATACATACACCCACACCCACACACACACACACACACACCTGACACAGAGCCAGCTGCTGGAGCATTCCTGGGTACAGGGATACTCTCTCTGGTATGGGGGATACTAGCGGGGAGAGGACAGAAGTTCACAAGTGCCTGGGGCCTTACCCTGCCACATGGGACACACAGGCTTGTTTGAGTCTGAGGGCAGCTGGGTTCACCCTCAGCCAGTGACTGGACTGACAAGACCTGCCCTGGCTAGGGCGGGGTCTGGGGAAGCTGAGCCAAGCCTGCCTCTTCCCACAGCCTATTCTCCAACCCACCGCAGACAGGGATCCTTGGGAATCTTTAATGCTCCAGGCCAACATGCCCTGGGGACCTGGATCAGGGTGGGCCAAAGGCTGGACCTTGTTGAGACACAGCCTCCAGCTGGCCACTCACCAGATGCACTGTGGTGCTTAACCCCGGGCCATGCCCCACTGAAAGATGCCACCAAGTGTGCATGCCTGCCCCTAATCCTCTGCGTGCCTGCTGAGTGGAGGACAGCCGCAGTCATAGGGCAGGGGCAGGCGGGTGGAGGTGGAGGGATGGGTATCTGACCCACCCTGGGGAGGTGATGGAAGGCAGGACTGTGCTAGAGCTGAGGCTCCAAGTCCCTAAAGCATGCTCAGGGGTCCCATCAGACTTCACTTACAAAACACAAATTCAAAAAAATTATTAAAAATTTCAAGACAATGATGGTGACATCACACGTGGTGACCAAGGCCCCATCTTTCTAGGGCCTTATGTGATGGTACTGGTCACAAGCCCATGAAGCCAGCCCTGGGTGATGCCCACCCAGTGATGAATCAGCCACAGTTCCTGCCCTGTGTTTATGTAATCAGGCAACAAGCATGTGTCAGGCACTTAGGCTAGGCACCGAAGACAGAGGAGAGACCACGAGGGAAGGTGTCCCTACTCTTGGAAAGCTCACAGCCTGGCTACAAGGCAGGCTGACCTCTGCTTGGTGGCCAGGAACAATGGGAGCCGAGGGGCAGGGGCTGCCAGCCCAGCCTCAGGGGTCCAGGGAGGCTCCAGGGAAAAGCGGAATTCATGAGGGATCTGGATAAGGGGATCTGGGGGAAGATATGGGGCAAGAACAAACAGTCCAGGCAAAAATTGGGTGTGCCAAAGCCCCAGGCGGGAAAGGACTTGGCATTTCGAGATACTGAAAGGAATGCCTCATTATTCCGAGTGATAAGCACTGTGCCATCCCACAGAAACGTCCACGCTGAATTTTTCACTGTAATATCAGCCTCCTGTTTATTACTGTGACATGAAGTGCAGTTGCCTGATGACCCACCTGGGACACTCTGTCTGTGAGTCTGGTGGGCGGTTATTAGAGAAAGTACAAGTAGTCCCTGACTCTGTCTAGTTTCATTTATAGCATGGTCTGTCGGCTTAAAGAGAACACGTGATCCCCCCACAGTGGCTCTGCCTGCCGGGTTCGGTCAGGGACCCTGCTGCCCACCAGATGCCCACGTTAGGACCCAGGATTCTGCCCCCACTCATGGGCCCCCCTCCCCCACTCTGCACACCAGTTGAGCTGTAGCCTAGGCCTCCTCCCACCCCTACCTCTGTGTGGTTCCTGCAAAGACCAGAGATTTTCCTGTGGTGATATTTACAGCTTTAAATACTTCACATGACAGTGAGGCTTGTGGCTTGTACGGGACACCTAAGCTCTTCTTGTATCTGTCCGTGCTGTCTTCCTTTGTTGCAACTTGGCTCTGACCTGGCATTGAAACATGGATTAGTCTTTTGTACTGTTTGCAGGTTGTATAACAACAGTACAGTGTGAATAGAATAAAATAAATGCTTGCAAGCTAAAAAGAAGAAGAAAGAAAGAACCTCACGCCCAGCCCCCCCCAGGGCAGGCAGGAAGAAATCCTCCGCCCAGAAGCACCTTTTCAAGCCCCAGAACTCCCTGTCATTGGACCAGCTGGGGTCACGTGCCCATCTCTGACCCAATCAGTTGTGTGGCCAGGGGCAGTCAGTATATTGACTGGCAGAGAGTAGGGTGGGTCCCCAGGTGGGTCCCCCTCAAAGCAAGAGGATGGACGATTGGGGAGCTATGGTTTCCTAAAAACAAATTACGGGGCTAGTTCCAAAAAAGGGGTTGAATGGGTCAGCCAGAACTCCCCTCAAAAGTCAGCTATCCCCGTCCTTTCCTATTGATGCTAATTTCCAGCCACATGGCTGGTGTAGTGGAGAGAACACGGCTAGTCTGAGACAGACCTGACTGCTAGTTCTGGTTTCTCTCCTCTACTGTCTGTGGGTCTCTGGGCTACAACTCCCCGAGCCTAAGATCCCTCCTTTATAAAAAATGTCGGTGAGAATACACAGCAAGCTGTGAGGATTAAATGCAAGGAAAGTACCTGAAATGCAGTAAGTGCTCAATCAATGCTAATTAGCAGCTACACAAACAGTGTCTTGCACCCACACAATTACACAGCGTTTGAAAATGCTGATTCACTTTTCTGGAATGCACTTCTCTCTGTTATCAGCACATCCTCCCAAACCCCATTCTTCCACACCCCACCCACCCTGGGTGCCTCCTCTGTGCACTGTTATAGCAGAGTGGTTAAAAACGTGCCATTTGGACCGGGCACAGTGGCTCACGCCTGTAATCCCAGCGCTTTGGGAGGCCAAGGTGGGTGGATCACCTGAGGTCAGGAGTTTGAGACCAGCCTGGCCAACATGGCAAAACCCTATCTCTACTAAAAATACAAAAAACTAGCTAGGGGTGGTGGTGGGCACCTATAATCCCAGCTACTTGGGAGGCTGAGGAAAGAGAATTGCTTGAACCCGGGGAGGCAGAGGTTACACCACTGTACTCCAGCCTGGGCAAAAGAGTGAGACTGCCTCAAAAAAACAAAACAAAACAAAACAAAAAAACCACACATTTGGAGTCAGCCAGCACTGAGTTCAAATCCACATAACCTCTTTGAGCTCCAAGGTTTTCTTTTGTAAAACGGGCACAGCACTATTGATCTAGAGGTTGTTAGGAGGATTGAGTTAGCATTCAGGCAAAGTGCCGACACATAGAGTACGTACTCAGTGAAGATGAGCCTTTGTTATTGTGCATCCCACCATTCTGTAAGTGCCTTGTCTATGCCAGCCTCTTAGGCTAGAATGGGAGCTTCTAGATGGCAGGGGCTCTGCTGGAGTTACAGCTTCGTTTCACTTTCACCCATAACCCTACTTCACGCCCAAGCTGGGCCTGGTGTCAACCAGGTGCCCTGGAAATGCTTACAGGATGCTTGGCTGAAAGCCGCCTCCCGCTGCAGAAACACTGCCTGGCTTCTGTGAAGAGGGTAAGGTAGGCCCGTTTCTTCCTTCCCGCTCACCCCCATCTCCCTCGCCAGCTGCTGTGACTGTTCTGCACTAGGATGGGGATGGCAGGGAGAAGGGAGGGGAGGTAAACAGGGGCAGGAGAGGTTCCACTTGATGCGGACTGCCTGACACTGTCCTCTGCTCGCAAGCTTAAAGCTGACTCATGTGAGTGCTTTTGTGAGTTCTTCAGAGACCCCCCCAGTGCTAGGCCCTCAATGTGGGTGATGTCATCTCTTGAGTCTCATGGCTTCCTCTATCGATAGCCTTTCGGAATCAGCTGCCCCCTCCAGCTTCCAACTGCTAAGAGCTCACCTTCTCCTGGGGAGGGGGCCTTTTGGACAGACCTCGGATGGTCTCCTTCCAGCTCTTTTGCCCTGTGGCCCCCATCCAATCCATGGGAAATGTCCATGTATGCCTTCCCCAAGAAACTCGAGACGGTGGCCAATCCCAATGAACCCACAACCTCTCTTCACGTCTGCTGTCAGGGCAGTCAGTGAAATCACTAAGATAGTCTTAACTTGTAGATTTTCCAAGCGAGAGCCAGACACTGCCCACTACTGTATCCCCTGACTGCAAGGGACAGGGATGAAGCCCTCCAAGTGGTCTATTGAAATTCCTCTCTCTTGACCTGAAGTAAAAGAAAAGGTACTCTTGAGATAGAGTGGGGCTTCTGGCCCCAGCTCCTCTCTCAAGCTTCATTCCCTCCCTTTTTACAGCCTCCATGTGAGTGAGGGGCTGAAGAGTCAGGTCACCAGAGCTGGATGAACCATTTCATAAGTGCCCAGGGGAACTCATCTCACCATGTAATTTAGTTTCTGATATTTATTGTGTCATGGAGCTTCATCTGAAATTTTCAGTTTCACTTCTTATTACTTGAATGAATAAAGGACTCAAACGCATTTTTGAGGATCGGTAGGCTGAATTTCCCCACCCCCACCAAGATGTCCACGTTTCTCCACCCATAGGTTAGAAAACCCTAAAGGAGTTACTGAACCTTCCCAACCCTTAAAATCAGTAAACAGGCTCTGGAATCAAACAGATTCCAGATTCTATAGGTGACTTCTGGCTTCTCCTCTTAACGGTTGTGTGATTTTAGATAACTTATCTCACAGCTCTGTGCCTCAGTTTCCACTTCTATAAAATGAGATGGTAATAGTGTGTGCTTGACGTGTTCTACGAGGATTACCTGAGGAGTACGTGGCAAGCACTGGCCTGGTGCCCGCCGAGGGCTTGCTATTGGTTCCTGCTGTGGTGCCGATGGGCCTGCCCTGAGCCTGCCTCTGGAGTGGGCATCAGCAGACCCAGCTCCTCTGGCCCCTCCTTCAGCGCTCTGCACACACAGTGAAGCCAGACGCAGGTTTGAAGGACTTATGTAGTGGCAGTTCTAACCCTCGCCACTTTCGTAGGGGGTCACTAGCCAGCTCCTGCCTGTTGACATTCACCCAATGTCTTGTCACTACTTTGTCCTTCTAGTAAAGATGGCAGCACCATCCCTAGTGTTTTAATCTCTGTTGATTGTGAGGTGCTTCATCAAGTTGAATATTTGTCCTTTGGGAGGCTTCTCAGAACCTTGCCCACCACCTCAGTTTGGGAACCCCCCGACACTGTGTATGCTCCTGGAAGATTCAGGGCCCCCACGCCTCCCCCAAATCTAAATGGGGATCTACTCTCCCTCTCACCACTCCCTGTTGACCAGGGTGTGTGAAGTGCTCCTATGTAGAGCTTGGCATTCAAAGTGCCAAGTGCCAGAGGGACACCCATGGTCAGGACAAAAGTGCCTCGGCCACCCTATGCCTGATAAGGACAAAAACTAAGTGGTGTCCATGCCTCTCACCTCCTCACTCCCCCGTGCTACCTCCTCTGTACCATCAGGGTTGGGAATCTGCAAACTTTCTCTCCCAGTTTCCCTTGCAATGACCTTTTATTAGGGTCTGCCAATGGGACACATTCACAGGCAGTTGGAAGGTAGAAGAAGGGAGAAGCCATTTATTTCAGGTTTCTGGCAATGGCTTTCAGCAGCAGCAGCAAACAACTGAGCATAACTGCAGGGGACTTCCAGTAGCATCGATGTAGTTGCAGCTGTATCTGCAGGAGTATGGCCCTGGGATTCCAACCCAGTTACAGTAAGGAGGTTTTAACAGCAGGAACAGTGGCACCTCCAGCAGCTCAGTGGGGCATGTGGGCTCTCAGGCGCCAGCCCAGGGAGTGGTGGCAGCTTCCTGTCCTGTAGGAAACAGCCTTATTCTTCCTTGTGAGTCTTCTCTTTCGCTTGTCAGCCCTTCCAACATCTTTGTAATGAATTCCCTGTAGTAAATACCTACTGTTGGAGATATCTAGAGTGGTTTCTGATTCTGACTGTTACTGTGTTTCCTGATTCTTTATCCCCTCCTAGATCTATTTTGTTCTGCCCATTTATCAAGCCTGAGTCTACAGCCTCCCATCAATTCTATGAGCCCTGATATGCCTTCTAAAAGTCCCCTTTCTCTTTAAAAGTCCATTTCTGCAGCTTCCAATCAAGAACCCTTACTCTAAACCATTAATTTGAGTTTAGCTTATAGGTTTACAATTTTAGCTTGCAGGTTTACAAATATTAGATACATAACACAACAGCTAATATTTGCTGAGGCTTTTCTGTGTGTGTGGCATTATGCTCAACCATACTGTTTTTTAATTTACTCCTCACAATAACTAGGCGAGGTAGATATTGTTACCAGCATCGTTTTGCATACACAAAATGGAGGTTGCTGCAGAGTTAAGTCATTTGCTTTAACTTTTCTACAGCTTGGAACTGGTAGAACCAAGATTTGAACTAAATTCATCCAATGAAAGATCTCTCATTTTTAACTAATACAGTCTATTGCCTGGTAACACATTAAATATGCACTTCAATTATAAGATGCATTCTAATTTCAGAAACATAAACTCCCACACCATTCTAAAATACAGTATATACATACTAGTTTTCACTCTGGTGGGGCACTGCTGGCAAAAAAAAAAAAAAAAAAAAAAAAAAAAAAAAAAAAAGGATGGAGTCATTTTCAAGCTTAGAAGCCAAGTTTCTCCCAAGCCAAAAATATTTCCATTAAATTCCTGTCATAGTGCCTGAAATTCCCACCATTCCATTTCCTTGCATTAGGGCATTCTATCCTCAGAAGTCCCTTATGAAAGTGTGAATATGTTGCTTAGTAAGACAGTCAAAAGCATATTGTCTTCAATTATCCAAAATATACCCCCAGGAACTTCTTCTCTTGGCAACAAATCTTAGCCCTGCTCCCCATAAAGGTAGCACTGTGATTCAGTCTAGACCAATCATAGCATTCCATTCCCCTGGCCACTGACTGGTCCAGAGAAGGACATGTGACCCAAAGTGGGCCAATCAGAGGTCTTCTCTGGGATTTTTTTTCTCACAAGATTTGCTGGAGAAACTCTTCTTGTCCCTTGGGCCATGGACCTGGAAGGATGTCAAGCCACAGAGCCCAGAGCTGGAGCCAGAGCCAGAGAGAAAGGCAAAGTTGGGAGTAGCGAGTGGCACATGAGGCCCTAAGGCCAGCTGCATTCCCGACCTTTCCTCAGACTGGCTATGAGGAGCCAATAATGTCCGTGTTTTTGGCATAATCCCATTTGAGTTTGGTTTCTGTTCCCTGCAAACAACCTCACCTCAGTTGGCTCCTACTGACACAAGCTCCTGAAATGGCAGAGCATTGGACAGATAAGTTTAGGGGAGAGGGAAGATATCAGGCATGGACTTGAGGGAGACAGGGCTGGAGGTGTGGACAAGACCGGGGACAAACCAAGCAGCCTCTCTACAGGCTTTTGTTGGTGACAGCCTCAAAGCCAAACAGCAAGAAGTTCCGTCAGCTAAAACCAGCTCCTCTATCAGCAGCTGTGATAAATGTGCAAGGTAACTTTCTTAAATACCTTCCCCTCTTTCCTATTCTATGTGAAACAGGCATTCGTTGCAAGCTCCTTCTCTTTGAGCGAAAGGCCCGGAGTGAGGACACCTGGTCCAACTCAGTTGCGTGCCCTGGATCCAACCACCTCCCCTCTTCAGGACTCACCGGAAAAACAGGAATAATGACTGCTTCCTTCCAGGGTCATTACCAGCATGAAGCAAAATAGTACACTGATAGCGTTCCACCCCAGGAGACTCTCAATATGTGGAGGTCATTTGGAGAGAAGGTTTCTCTCTAGGAAAGCTATCCCAGACCCACAGAATGGGTGTGGGGAGCAGAAAAGTGCGCAGGCTGAGCCGAGATTGGTTCAGCCCAGCACCACGGAGTTGGGAGGTGCGTATTTTCTTATTTTCTGTATGCGTGATGCTCTGGCATCTGTGGCCCCACTGAGTGGGGAGAGGCTGCCCTTCCCAGGGCTAGCCAGTTTTTGGAAATAGCAAACAAGTGTGCCTTCTTTGCAAGTGTCCCTCCATATGCATATCAATCAATTTAGCCCAACTGGGCTTTATTTTTTTCCAGCTACCCATCAAACTCTTCCCATATCAAGCCCCCTCTTCCCATATCCTCCTGCCCTAATCAATCCAGGGCCAAGTATCAGACTACAAGGGGCAGTCCCTACACCCTGGCGCCCACTGAAATTATTCAAACCGGCTAGTCCTAAACCTGCTTAACCTGTCTCACCCATTTTTTCCCATGGAAACCACAATCAAGACTTTTGGACAACCCCTTCCCTCATTCCTTCTACCTCCTGCTGGACCTTGGCTCTTCCCCATGTGGCCTTGCCTGGCATGCGATGCCTCCTGTTTCTAGGGACCTAGAATGCTTTAAACAATTGCTTTTGCAGATTAAGACAATTTATACTATCCAGTGTGGAGGAAGGGGCGGAGAGACAGGTACTCCGGCGCCCTGCTGGAAGCTGTGTGAGTGTAAACACTTCGTCCTTCGTGACAGCTGTGGGTCTTACCATACCTTATTTAAACAAATCCTGGGTATGTGTTAAAACAGAAGGTGCAAGTTCAAATCCCACCTGCTCTACTGCTCACCTGCAGTGGGATTAGGTCAAGCATTTCCTCTCTCTGAGCTTCAGTTACTGCATTGAGAAAATTAAGGGCAAGAATTATAACCACTTCGTGTGGCTCTTCGGAGGAATCACGGAAACCAGGAACAAAAGAAACCCCACACACTCTAAGCTTGAAACCGCTGTGTCCATATGAGCTAGTATTATGTAAGACTTCACCAGGAATAGGGAGCAGCCCCGCTGAGCACAAAGAATGGGGGAGGCTTCGGGTTAAGGCCATAGATGGAGATGGCCCCATAGATAGAGATGGTTAAGGCCATAGTTTGAGATGGCCCCATAGAGTTGGTTAAGGCCATGGATAGAGATGGCCCCATAGACAGAGATGGTTATAGTTAAGGCCATAGATTGAGATGGCCCCGTAGATAGAGATGGTTAAGGCCATAGATAGAGGTGGCCCCATAATAGAGATGGTTAAGGCCATCGACGGAGGAGGCCCCAGCGGGAACACACCCCTGATTCCTTCACTGCCAGGGAGCAGAGCAGCCACCGAGGAAGAGAGGAGAGTTCTCAGCCACACAGAGAGGTCCACAGGACCAGGAAGCAGTAGCCCAAAAGTGGGGCCCCCGGTCTGTTCTCCAAATTCTTCTTTCTGCTCTGGCCTGGCTGAGGAGTCCACAAAGGGAGGGGGGCTCAGGGAGAGAAAATAAAATCAGGCTCCAGAAGGGATACCTCAAATCCCAGGATTCAACAGCCAAAGAGAAATGCAGACACTGTGCTTTGAACATTCCTGGCTCTTCTCTGCTAATGCTTTAAACAATTGCTTTTGCAGATTAAGACTATTTATAATATCCAGTGTGGAGGAAGGAGCAGAGAGATAGGTACTCCAGTGCCCTGCTGGAAGTCGTGTAAGTTAATATGCCTTAAAGTGGCAGTTCTGCATTAAGTATCAAAAGTCCAAAAAGGGCGTGTTATTCTTTGGCCAGCAATTCCACTCTTAGAATTTATCTTAAGGATTTACTCAGACAAGTGCACTAGGATGTATATACAAGGATATTCATCACAGTGTTGTTTATAACAGCAAAATACTGGAAGTGATCTAAATATCCATCAATAAGGGATTGTCTAAATAAAGTGTTACATCCCTACTATGGAATGCCGTGCAGCCTTCTAAAAAAGATGTTGCAAATTTACATTTGTTTACAGTGGAAAGACACCCATCATATGTTGCTGAGTGAAAAAAAAAATGGGTTGCAAAACAGCACATATAGCATGAGCATGTTTCTGTCAAATTATACACATCCATAAATCTACATGTAAATATGCAGATCGGAGGGATGATACCAAAATGAAGACTGGTTGTCTCTGGATAGTAAGATTGGGGGACATTTTTGCTTTCCTCTTTATACTTTTGTACTGTAACAAGATATAGACCATTTCATTCAGTACGGTTCCTAGAATGGAGCTTCTTTGCCTTGGGACTGGAAAATTCTTCCTCGTAGGAGACTGCCCTGTGCATAGTATAGGATATTTAGCAGCATCCCCAATTTCTACCTGCAAATACCAGTGGCACTTCCCTAACTCCAGCCCCCACTGTGACAATAAAAAAAGTTTCTGGACACTGCCAAATGTCCCCTAGAATACCAGATCATCCCTGATTGAGAAGCACTGTCCTAGAGTAAGGGGAAGGCAGACTAGATGGCAAGGCTGCTCCCAAGAAAAGACTTGGAAAGAAAGATTAGACCACACTGCCCTGCAACCAACAAGGAAAGAGCCCAGGGCTGTCTGGGGAACGGGACTGAGCGAGATGGCAGAGGGCCAGCTGGCACTTGAATCTATTACCCCTCAGGTCTTTGTTGGAATTCAAACTGCTGAGCAAGACAGGTGTGCTGTGAAAATTGTGATAAGGCCAAACCAAGATGGCAGGCTTGGGTGCGGAACAGGCCGGTAGGGATCAGTAGGACCTTGGTGGAAGCTGGCAGCATCCAGCGGGGTTGCAGGCACACACGGGCTGTGCCCCGGAGGCTTGAGGCTGCTGACGTAGAGTCGGAACAGCATGCTCAGCCTTCACTAGCTCCATGCCTCACTCCTCTTGAGTTGTCATATGTGATTGTTGTCTGCATCCAAAACAGGGCTGTCTGGAGTTTGTCAGGGCTTTGTGCCCATAATAGGTCTCTGAAAAATAAAAATCACTAACATTTATTTAAGATTGTAACCACATGCCAGGCACTATTCACAGACTTTTTTTTTTTTTTTTTTGGAAAGGAGTCTTGTTCTGTTGCCCAGGCTGGAGTGCAGTGGTATAATCTCGGCTCACTGCAACCTCCACTTCCCAGGTTCAAGCGATTCTCCTGCCTCAGCCTCACAAGTAGCTGGGACTACAGGGATACACCACCAGGTCCAGCTAATTTTGCATTTTTAGTAGAGATGGGGTTTCACCATATTGGTCAGGCTGGTCTTGAACTTCTGACCTTGTGATCCACCCGCCTCTGCCTCCCAAAGTGCTGGGATTGCAGGCGTGAGCCACCGTGCCCGGCCTCAGAGACCTTTTAAAGCTGCTACTTGTGTAATCCTCACAGCAACTGTGTGAGATATCATGACCACTCCCACGTTACAGATAGGGAAACTGAGACACGGCCACTTAAAATATGTCAGCCAAAGCCCCCTAACTAGTATGAGTGAGAACTGGGTTTCAATCTGGCTCCAGAGCCGATGGTCCTTACTGCTCCACTATTCTGTATCTGAAGAAGGGCCATGGGGCCCCAAAGCGAGAATGACAACATTCCCAACCACTGTGCTGAACGACCTCTTTAATGCCAACACCTGCCATTAGTCCAGGGCCCCACACATGCCCATACAATAGAAGGTGCTTTACATACACTATTTTTATTCCTCACAACAGCGATATGAGACAAGCACTATGACTACTACTCTCATTTTACAGATGGGGAAACTGAGGCTGGATTCCTTGTCCTTTGTGCTAACTTGGTGGCCCGTTGATCCCCATGTTGCAATGTATCATGCATCGGTATCCCATCTGGTGGCAGGGGCTGTGCCTGACTCGCCTCTCACCCTGAGTGTCCAGCACTGGAAGTACCACACTGTAGTCTATGCTTATCACTTTTTTGTGTGCCCAACATCAGAGCCCCTTCGTGGGTTTGAAGAAACAGCCACTGTGTAAGTCCTATTGAGCCTCACCTCTCTCTGCAGAAGCCGAATGGGCCAGACATATGTTTTCCTGGCCCCTGCAATTCAGCCAGCCTGTCCAGTGACTCCATCTGGGACACAAACACTTATGTGGGACAGAGAGAAGCAGAAATCCTTCCTATTTTATCACAAAGTTGGTGGCATCTGGGATCTTGAGTACTGGGCTGCAGCAGAATGGAGTTGCAAGTCCAGTGGACCAGTGGCCAGTGGCAGCCAGGACAGATCTGAGGATGACATCTCTGTGTGTCCTTGACCCGCCAGCCTTTCCCTCAGTCCTTCTACAAGCTGCCAAGCCAGGATCCTTGCAATAAACCCTTTTTATTGCACAAGTAAGTCCAGACTGATTTCTGTAATAACAGTTGCAAATATGCAGCTAAGATCCTAATGCTAATCAAGAGTTAAAAAAGAAGAGAGGGCAGGAAGAAAGGAGATAATGCAGGAGGGCAGGTGGGAGGGAAGCCATGCATCACTTTCACCCTGTAAGAATCACTAGGTCAAATAAAATGTCACCAGCAGTTTCTGCTTTTGCCACTTGAAGCATCAGATGGTCTGAGTGGAAGCACTCACTTAGGCACACTCCCCAACCAGCTGCAGATGTAGCCAAAATCAGACACAGGAGATAAGGGAAAAGATCAGCTTTGGGGGACTCAGCTGAAGTCACTATTGGAAAATCCTGTTCCTACTGAAACTCCACTCTGAGCCAACCTAACTATAGAAATAGCCTGAGATTGTATTATCCTAATTGCTCCTGCAATTCAGGTATTGAGATCTCCCTTGTTCAATGCACTAGCAGGTAAATTGGCCCACGCACCTTTAATTCTACATGCTGTGGAGTCCAGGATCCCAAGCTTGCAGTGGATGAGTCAGCTGGGAATGAGAGTCATATGATACTAAATATGGCCACACCAGCCCAAAGGGTGGCCCAAGAAGGCACCCAGTACTGGCACCTTGGGGCCAGACAGTACAGGCCAGGAAGGTAAGAAGGGCTCTGTTCTCTCCTCTCTGGCTTCACCCTTATCATCCCTTCCCTTGAGACCTTCTCTGCCCTTAGCAATAAGTGGTCAAAGAAGCCTCAATTTTTATGTGGTTGTTAGGCTCATCCTGGCCTTTAAAGTTCCCCTCCTTACCCTGGCCCTTCATTACCATGGGCAGAGCCCATCCAGATATAGAGCCTGCCACAAATCTTGTATTTCTGCAGGAAGAACCCTTAATGTGGACAGGCTGAATGGGGCCTTCATAAACACCTAGTTCTTCCTCCCTAAATAAAATCGTTAGTTTTGCCTGTTTTTTTAATGCTTTAAAAAATGGATTCATACTATATGTATTCTTTTGTGCCTTACTCCATTTTGCTCAACATTATATTTTTAAGAATCAAGGTTGTGAGTAGTTGTAATTCATTGATTTGCATTGTATGAATATACTACAATTTATCCATTGTACTCTCAGTGAATATTTGGATGATTTCATATTTGGGTATTACAAATTATGCTATGAACACTTGTGTGTTCTTAAAGCCTATTTTATAGGAATTTAACACAGCTACATCAGTTTTCCCTTGCTCAGCACTTCTATAGTATTTCATTTTCTATCTTTTTATTTTTAACCATTCTGTATTCTTATGTTTTAGATGTGACCCTTATAAATAGCATATAGTTAGGTTTTATATTTTCCCTGGTCTGATAGTGTCAATCTTTTAAGAGAATAGTTTAGTCCATTCACATTTAATATAATTGCTAATAGTTCTTTTTCCTGCCTATAACTGTTTCATTTTCTCTTATATATTGACTTTTTTGGGATTTTTTTTTCTCTTCTAATTTGGAAGTCATATACCTTTTTAGTGCTTACCCATGCATCCTTGACTTATCAGTGTCTAATTGATTTGTATTTTTATCTTCCTCACAAATAGTAGAAAGACTTTAGAACATGTTAACACCATTTGTCCCCCGCCTAACTTTTGTATTATAGTTGCTGTGTATTTTAATTCTACACATATTTTTAAGGCTCCATTGGTGTTCATTTATATTTACCACTTCGTTTGCTGTTCATTCCTTCTTTCATTTCCTTTGTGTTATGCTAGTGTTAAGGTTATGTTTACCTTTTTAAAACAACTTAATTGAGTTTCAGTTACATACCATAAAATTCACCCGCTTAAAGTGTAAAGTTCAGTAGATTTCTGTGTGCAACCATCACTACAGCCAATTTTATTACATTTAATCACCTCAAAAAAAAAAAAAACAAAAAACAAACAAACAAAAAAAAACCTTTGTACCCATTAGCTATTACCCCTTACTCTCCACCACTCCCTTTTGTTTCCATAGACTTCCCTACTCTGGACTATCATATGAATGGAATCATATAATATGTGAACTTTGATGATGGACTTCTTTCACTTAGCAAAACCATTTCAAGGTACATTCATGTTGTAGCATGTATCAGGACTTCATTTCTTTTTTAAAAGAAAAAATAATAATGAACTTTACTTTTAGAGCAGTTTTGGGTTCACAGAAAAATGGAGCAGAAAGTATAGAGATTCTCATTTAGTCCCAGTTCCTAGATTTCTATACACTGCCTGTTCTCACTCATGCAAAATTTCCCCTCCTAGTGACATCCCATACCACCATGGTGTATTTTTTACAATTTAATAACCTACATTAGCACATCATTATCACCCAAAGTTCATAGTTTATATTAGGATTCACTCTTGAAGTTGTACATTCTATAGGTTTTGACAAATGTAAAATGACATATATCCACCATTGTAGTATACATAGTAGTTTCAACTGCCTTTAAAAAAATCCTTTGTGCTCTGCTATTCGTCCATCCCTCCACACAGGCCCTTGGCAGTCACTAATCTTTGTAGGGACTCCATAACCTTGTCTTTTCCAGAATGTCATGTAGTTGGAGCCATATAATATATAGCCTTTTCAGATTGGTTTTTTTTACTTGGTAATATACATTTAAGTTTCTTTCATGTTTTTTAATGACTTGATAGCTCAATTCTTTTTAGTGTTTAATAAGTATCCCACTGTCTAGATATATAGCAGTTTATATATCCATTCACCTCCCAAAGGACATCTTGGTTGCTTCCTAGTTTTAGCAATTATGAATAAAACTACCATAAACTTCCATGTATAGGAGCTACCATAAACTTCTATGTGCAGGTTTTGGGTGGACATAACTTTTCAATTCATTTGAGGAGGTACCAAGAAGTATGACTGCTGAATTGTATGGTAAGAGTATATTTAGTTCTGTGAGGAAACTGCCAAATTGTCTTCCGAAAATGACTGTACCATTTTGTTTTCCCACCAGTAATGAATGAGCATTCCTGTTGCTCCACATCCTCATCAGCATTTGGTATTGTCAGTGTTTTGCATTTTGACCATTCTATTGGGTATGTAGTGGTAGTAGTATTGTCTTAATTTGCATTTTTATAATGACATGATGTAGAACACCTTTTCATATGCTTACTTGCGATCTATATATCTTTGTTGAGATGTCTGTTCAGGCATTTTGCCCATTTTTAAATTGGGTTGTTTATTTTTTATTGTTGGGCTTCAAGAGTTCTTTGTATATTTTGAATAAGTCATTTATCAGATGTGTTTTGCAAATATTTTCTTCTAGTCTGTGGCTTGTCTTCTCATTCTCTTGGCATTATTTTTTGGAGAGTAGAAGTTTTTAATTTTAATACAGTTTGACTTATTATTTCTCTAATGAATTATGTTTTTGGTATTGGACCTAAAAGTCATTGCCATACCCAAAATCACCTAGATTTTTCTCCTATATTACCCTCTAGGAGTTTTGTAGTTTTGTGTTTTATATTCACTTCTATGATCCTTTGAATTAGTTGTTGTGGGAGATGTAAGACTTATGTCTAGATTCATTTTGTAGCATGTGGATGTTCAGTTGTTCCAGCACAATTTGTGGAAAAGACTATCTTTGTGCCAGTGTATTGCCTTTGCTCCTTTGTCAAATATCAGTTGACACTATTTATGTGGGTCTATTTCTGGGCTCTCTAACCTGTTTCATTGACCTATTTGCCTAATCTTTCACCAATATCACACTATATTGATTTCTGTAGCTTTATCACAAGTCTTAAAGTCAAATAGTGTCAGTCCTCTGATGGGGTTCTTTTCTTTCAATATCGAGTTGGCTATTCTGGGTCTTTTGCCTCTCCACATAAACTTGAGAATCAATTTGTCAATATCCACAAAATAATTTGTGGGATTTTGACTGGGATTGCATTGAATCTATAGATCAAACTGGGGAGAACTGACATCTTGACAATATTATGTCTTTTTATCCATGAACTTGGAATATCTTTCCCTTTATTTACTTCTTTGATATCTTTCATCAGAGTTTTCTATTTTTTCTCATATAGATCTTGTACATATTTTGTTAGATTTATGTCTAAGCATTTCATTTTTCTTGGTGCTAATGCATATAGTAATTTTTAAAATTTCAAATTCCACTTGTTTTTTGCTCAATATAAAAAAAATGGACTTTTGTATATTAACTTTGTATCTTGCAACCTTGGTATAATTGCTTATTAGTTTCAAGAGTTTTGTTGTCAATTTTGGGAGGGAGGATTTTCTGTATAAATGATCACATCATCTATGGACTAAGATAATTTTATTTCTTCCTTCCCAGTGCATATACCTTTTATTTCCTTTTTTTGTCTTATTGAATTAGATAGGACTTCCAGTATGATATTGAAAAGGAGAGGGGATACTCTTGCCTTGTTCCTCATCTTAGAAGAAAAGTGTCTAGTTTCTCATCATTAAGTATGATATTAGCTGTAGGTTTTTTTGTAAATGCTCTTTATCAAGTTCAGTAAATTTCTATTCCTAGTTTTTTGAAAGTTTTTATCATGAATGGGTGTTGAATTTTGTCAAACGCTTTTTCGGCACCTATTGATATGATCATGTGATATTCCTCTTTAGCCTGTTGATGTAGTTTATTACATTAATTGATTTTTTTGAATGTTGAACCAGCCTTGAATACCTAGGGTAAATTCCACTTGGTGGTGTGCTACAAATTTAATTTTTATACATTTTTTATTCAATTTGCCAATGTTTTGTTGAGGATTTTCACATTTATGTTCATGAGATATACTAGTCTGTAGTTTTCTTGTAATGTCTTTGTCTGGTTTTGGTATTAAGGTCATGCTGACCACCTAGAGTGAGTGAAAGAGTTAGGAAGTATTCTGTCTAGTTTTATCTTCTGAAAAAGATGGTAGATAATTTATATAATTTATTCGTTAAATGCTTGGTAGAATTCACCAGTGAACCCATCTGGACTTGGTGCTTTCTGTTTTGCAAGGTTATTAATGATTGATTCAATTTCATTAACAGATATAGTCCTATTCAGATTGTCCTTTTTTGCTCATGTAAGTTGTGGCAGATTGTGTCTTTCAAGGAATTGGTCATTTCATCCAGGTTATCAGATTTGTTGGCATAGTTTTTCATAATATCTTTTATTATCTTTTAAATGTCCATGAAATCTGGAGTAATGTCCCCTCCTGTATTTCTGATATTAGCAAGTATCTTCTATCTTTTTTCTTAGTTAGCCTGGCTAGAGGTCTATAACCTTCATTGATCTTTTCACATAACCAGCTTTTGATTTTGATTTTCTCTATTGATTTTCTGTTTTTAATTTCACTGATTTCTATTATAATTTTTGTTATTTCTTCTGCTTACTTTGGATTTAATATGCTCTTTTTCAAGTTTTTTAAGGTGGAAGTTTTCATCATTGAGTTTAGGTCTTCTTTTCTAGCGTATGTATTCAATATGATAAATTTTCTTCTAAGCCTTGCTTTTACTGTATTCCACAAGGTTTGATAAGTTGTATGTTCATTTTCATTCCATTCAAAATATTTTAAAAATTTCTCATGAAAGCCAGGCATGGTGGCTCATGCCTATAATCCCAGCATTTTGGGAGGCCACAGTGGGCATATCACTTGAGCCCAGGAGCTTGAGACCAGCCTGGGCAACATGACAAGACCCCATCTCTACAAAAAATACAAAAATTAGCCAGGTGTGGTGGTGTGCCCCTGTAGTCCCAGCTACTCAGGAGGCTGAGGCAGAAGGATCAATGGAGCCCAGGAAGCTGAGGTTGTAGTGAACCATGATGGTACCACTGCACTCCAACCTGATGGAGTAAGACTTTATCAATCAGTCAATCAATCAATTAATCAATTTCTCATGATATTTTCGATGACCCATATGTTATTTAGAAGTTTGTTAGGCTGGGCACAGGGCCTCACGCCTGTAATCCCAGCACTCTGGGAGGCCGAGGCGTGGGGGCACATGCCTATACTGAAAATATGAAAATTAGCCAGGCATGGTGGCATGCGCCTGTAATCCCAGCTACTCAGGAGGCTAAGGCAGGAGAATCACTTGAACCCAGGAGGCGGAGGTTGCAGTGAGCCGAGATTGTGCCACACAACAGAGTGTGGGCAACGGAGCGAGACTCTGTCTCAAAAAAAAAAAAAAAGTTTGTTGTTTAATGTCCAAGTTTTGGGGGAAATTTTCTAGTTATCTTTTTTGTTATTCGTTTCTAGTTTAATTCCACTGTGGTTTGAGAGAAGATATTGTATGATTTTCATTCTTCCAAATTTGTTCAAGTGTGTTTTGTGACCCAGAATATGGTCTATCTTGGCGAATGTTTCATGTGATCTTGAGAAGAATGTATCATCTGCAGTTGTTGGATGAAGTAGTCTGTAGATGTCTATTATATCCAGTTGATTGATAGTGCTATCAAATTCAAGAATGTTCCTACCTGATGGATCTATCAATTTCTGGTGTTTAAATCTCCAACTATAATAATGTATTCATCTATTTCTCTTTGCAGCTCTATCAGTTTTTGTCTCATGTCTTTTAACACTTTGTTGTTGTTAGTTACATATACATTACAGATTCCTGTCTTCTTGGATTATTGGCCTTCTTGTCGTTATGTAATAGCTTTCTTTTTTAATAATTTTTATTTATTTATTTATTTAATTAATTTATTTATTTATTGAGACAGAGTCTCGCTCTGTCGTCCAGGCTGGAGTGCAGTGGTGCGATCTCGGCTCACTGAAAGCTCCACCTCCCGGGTTCATGCCATTCTCCTGCCTCAGCCTCCCGAGTAGCTGGGACTACAGGTGCCCGCCACCTCGCTAGGCTAATTTTTTGTATTTTTAGTAGAGACGGGGTTTCACCGTATTAGCCAGAATGGTCTCGATCTCCTGACCTCGTGATCTGCCCGCCTCGGCCTCCCAAAGTGCTGGGATTACAGGCATGAGCCACTGCGCTCGGCCTGTAATACCCTTCTTTATCCTAATAATTTTCCTTGCTCTGAAGTCTGCTCTGTCTGAAATTAATATACCTACTCCCACTTTCTTTTGATTAGTGTGAGCATGATATGTATTTCTCCATCCCTTTACTTTTAATCTATGTGTGTTTATATTTAAAGTAGTTTTCTTACAGACAATATATATTTGGGTCTTGTTTTTAGTTCGCTCTTACAATCTGTCTTTTAATTGGTGTACTTAGACCAATTTTTATGTTTAAAGTAATTATTGATCTGGTTGAATTATATCTACTGTGTTTGTTTCTGTTGTCTATATATCTACTGTGTTTGTTTCTGTTTTCTATTTGTTGCCCTTGTTCTTTGTTCCTACTTTAGTGCCTTTTGTGATTTTAATTGACCATTTTATATAATTCTGTTTTCTCTCCTTTCTTAGCATATCATTTATACTTTTTTGTTTACCTCTTTTAGTGGTTGCCCTAGAGTTTGCAATATACATTTACAGCTAATCCATGTCCACTTTCAAATAAAAATATACTGCCTTGTGGATAGTGCAAGTACTATATAGTAATAAAATATTCCTGATTCTGTCTTCCTGTCACTGATACCATTGCTGTCATTCATGTCATTTACATATAAGCATACATAAGCATATATATATATACACACACATATATATATATATCTGAGTACATTGTTGCTATTATTATTTTGGACAAACTTATCTGTTAGATCAGTTATGACTAAGAAAAACCAAAGTTTTCATTTTACCTTCACTTATTCGTTCTCTGATGCTCTTCCTTTATGTAGATCCAGCTTCCAACCTATGTATGTTCTTTCTCTCTGAAGAACTTCTTTTAACATTTCCTGCAAGGCAGGTCTACTGGCAACAAATTCCCTCAGTTTTTTTTTTTGAGAAAGTTTTTTTTCTTTTTTTTTCACTTTTGAAGAATAACTTCATAGGGTAAAAAATTCTAGGTTGGTGAGTTTTTTCTCTTAACACTTTAAATATTTCATTCTACTCTCTTCTTGTTTGCATGGTTTCTGAGGAGAAGTCAGATGTAATTCTTATCTTTGCTTCTCTGGGTAAGGCATTTTTCCCCTTCTGGCTTTTTTTAAAGTTTTTTTATTTATCTTTGGTTTTCTGAAACTTGAGTATTATATCCTAGGTGCCATTTTTCTGAAGTTTATCTTACTTGGTATTCTGTGAGCTTTATGTATCTGTTTAGTGTCTGGCATTAATTTGGGGGAAATTCTTAGTCATTGCTGCTTCAAATATTGCTTCTGCTCCTGTCTCTTCTCCTGATATTCCCATTACATGTATGTTACACCTTTCTGTAAGTTCTTCAGAGTCTGTTCTTGGTTAGTGTGTTCTGGGTGGGTGGGGGGTGGGAATCAGTATTTTTTTTTCTCTTTGCCTTTCAGTTTTGGAAGTCTCTACTGTCATACCCTCAGTTCAGAGATTCTTTCCTCAACCATGTCCAGTCTACTAATGAGCCCATCAAAACCATTCTTCATTTCTGTGACAGTTTTTGATGCCTAGAATTTCTTTTTTATTCTTTCTTAGAATTTCCATCCTCCTGCTTACATTATCCATTTGTTATTATATACCTTCTACCTTTTTCATTACAGCCCTTAGCATAATCATATTTTTTTAAAAAAATTATTTGTTTTATAATTTTAACATTCCAGCCCTATCTGACTCTTGTCCTGATGTTTGTCCAGTCTCTTCAAAATGTGTTTTTGCTTTTTAGTATGTCTTGTAATTTCTTGTTGAAAGGTGGATGTGATTGATGTACTAGGTAAAAGTAACTGCAGTAAATCAGCCTTTAATGATGTAGCAATAAGGTGTGGGGGAGGGGAACTATTCTATAGTTCCATAATTAGGTCTCAATCTTCTTTTTTATTTTTTTTGCTTTTGGTGCCCAGGCTGGAGTACAGTGGTGCGATCTCGGCTCACTGGCAACCTCTGCCTCCCAGGTTCAAGCAATTCTCCTGTCTCAGCCTCCCAAGTAGCTGGGATTACAGGCATGCACCACCACGCCCAGCTAATTTTGTATTTTTAGTAGAGGCAGGGTTTCACCATGTTAGCCAGGCTGGTTTTGAACTCCTGACCTCGGGTGATCCACCCACCTCGGCCTCCCGAAGTGCTGTGATTACAGGAGCGATCCACCACATGTGGCCTAGGTGTCAGTCTTTTAATGAACGTGTACCTCTGGACTGTGAACTTCATCAATGCCTCTCAGTTTTGTTTTTTCCCCCATGTGTGACAAGATGACTAAAGCTGGCTGGAACTGGGTATTTCTCTTTCTCCAGGTCAATTAGGCTCTGACATAGCCCAGCAGATTAGAGTCTGGTAAAATAGTTTCTTCTGCAGGTAACCCCTGTTAAGAGCATAATGCTCTGGGGCAGTGGTCCCCAACCTTTTTGGCACCTGGGACAGGCTTCGTGGAAGACAATTTTTCCACAGACAGAGTTGGGCAGGGGATAGTTTTGGGATGAAACTGTTCCACCTCAGATCATCAGGCCTTCATTCTCATAAGGAACATGCAACCTAAATCCCTTGCATGAGCAGTTCACCATAGAGTTCACACTCTTATGGGAATCTAATGCCACCACCCATCTGACAGGTGACAGAGCTCAGGCCATAATGCTTGGTCACCTGCCGCTCACCTCCTGCTGTATGGCCCAGTTCCTAACAGGCCATGGACCAGTGCCGGTCCACAGTCCGGGGGTTGGGGACCCCTGCTCTGGGGTATTTCAAAATGGTTCATTTCTCCCTCCCCTGCTGGAAGCATGAGGGGATTTTCTCTCTGATTTTTCACTGTGATGACCTAGTAGAGCTCCTGGAGATAAAACTCCCAAAAGTGTGGTGGTCCCTCTATGACTGGGTTCCCCTGGAGTTTTAACTGTCAAACTCAGACTCCACACTAAGCCTCCCGCAATTCACCAGTTACAGTTTTTCCTGTCCTGGCACGGACTCTCACGGAGGTTTCTACTCATGGGTTTCTGCTCTGGTAAGTTGTGATTCTCTATATTCACCTATCTGTCTCTCCAGTTTGGGGGCAGCAGTTTGCCCAGTGACCTCACTTCTCTTACAGATCCACAAAGAGTTATTTTTCAGTTTGTTCAGCTTTTTACTTGTTAAGACAGAGTGGCAACTTCTAAGCTCCTTATATGATGGACTAGAAACTAGAAGTCCCCCTCCTTCTTTTTATGGCCAAACAACATTCCATTGTATGGATATACCACATTTTTAGCCATTCATCTATTGCTGGACATATGGGTTGTTTCTACCTTTTGGCTATTATGAATAATGCTGCTATAAATATGTGTACGTGTTTTTGGGAGAACATGTATTTTCGTTTCTTGGGCATATACCTAGGAGTGGAATTGCTGAGTCATATGGTAATTCTATGTTTAATTATTGAGGAATTGCCAAACTTTTTCTGAAGTAGCTGTGCCATTTTACTGTCCTACTAGCGGTGTATGAAAATGCCAGTTTCTCTACATCTTCACCAACATGTTATTCTTTCACTTTATTTTAGCCATTCTAGTGGGTATGAAGAGGTATCTGAAGGGTTTTGATTTGTATTTCCCTGATGACTGATAAAATTGTACATATTTTCATGTGCTTATTGGCCACTTATATATCTTCCTTGGAGAAATGTCTGTTCAGATCCTTTGTTCATTTTTTAATTGGGTTATTTATTATTATTATTATTATTGAGTTGTAAGAGTTTTTAATATATTCTAAATATACATTTTTATAAGATATATGATTTGCAAATATTTTCTCCTATCCTGTGGGTTGTCTTCTTTTTTATAGTGTTCTTGGAAGCATAAAATATTTTCAATTTTATGAAACCCAATTTACCTATTTTTTTCTTTTGTTGCTCATCTTTCATTTCTGATCTTCTGTCTGGGATTATTTCCTCTGAAGAATACCTTTAGTGAATGTCTACTGGTGACCAATTATCTGGGGGGTGTTTGTTCAAAAATTGCATTTATTTTACTTCCATTTCTATAGGATATTTCCCTGGGTTTAGAATACTAAGTTAGGGGTTTGGGGTACTTTTCCCAGTACATCAAAGATGTTATTTTGCTGTTTTCTGGCTTCCATTGTTGCTATTGAGAAAAGTCAGCTGTTCTGTCACTCCTTTGAAAATACTATCCCTTTTCTCCAGCTTCTTTTAAGATTGTTTTCTTTGTGGTTTTCTTCAGATTCACTATGATATACCTAGATATAGATTTTTTTTTTTTTGTATCCTACTTGGGCTTCTTGAATTCATGAATATTCAAATTGGTTTTTTTCTACAGACCTGAAAATTCTCAGCCATCATCTCTTTATATTTCTCTTTCTTTCTAGAACTCCACTCCAATTACAATAGTTAGATGTTCTCACTGTGCTTTATCATTCTTTCTTAAATATATTTAGTCTTTTTGTCTCTCAGGATGCATTCTGGATACTTTCTTCTGATCTGCCTTCCAGTTAATTAATTTTCTCTTCAGCTATATCTATCGTACCATTAAACAGACTGTAAGTTCTTAATTTTTTATTATTTAGCCTTCAAAGTTTATTTTATTTTTCTTAATTTACAGTATGGTTTCTCATAGTTTTTTGCCCCCCAGTATTTCTTTAAGCATGATACACATTTTCCTTGTAGTCTGTGTCTAACAATTCTAATAACTAAAGTTTTGTGTATGTTTCTGTTGTTCTCACTCAGGTGTCTTATTTCCTTAAGTACCTGACTATTTTTCACTGTGTGCCAGACATTTGATTTGAAAAATTATTTGTAAGAATGATTTGTTACCTAAAATGGTACTATTTTTCTGCAGAAAGGATTTTTGTTTGCTTTTACCAAGAGTCTGGGAACTCTACCAGCATGGAACCGCCTTAATTCAAGTTCTAGGTTTGTGGTTTTCTGGATGACCCAGATGACTAGAACCTATAAGTCTGTGGGAGTTCATTTACTTATGCTTCATCATAACTTTCAGAGGTAGCCATTTGGGATCCCAGCTGAAAGGGAGGAAAGAGGAACAGTTATCACAGGCCCCACTTTTGGTAGACTCTGGACCTTATATTTTTTTCCTGAGGCCATCAAGACTATAACTGTTTCTTCTGGATTAGTAAATGTCCTTAGGGAAAATACAGCTTTACCTATTAAGCTTACTTCTCTGGGTTCTCATTTTTTACTAGATTTTAGTCAGCTAATTCTTTATTCTCTTATTAGCTCTTTGATACATTTAAGATGTTATTTTCCATATAGCTTTTCCCATCATCCTCTTTGGATGGTTTGGTCCTAATTAACTGCCCTCCTATATATATAGTGTCTCATGCAAGCTTCACAGCAGCTCTATTGGGTGAGAAAGCAAAGAAACTTTTTTATCTGAGGAATGTGAGCCCCCTTTAAATTATCAGGCCCAGGGAGGCATTGGAATGAGACAGTAGTCACATCCCACCCCACTCCCTTGAGCTAAATAATCATCTCCTGAAGCCACTTGTTATTTGGACTCTAGACTCACTAATGCCCCAAGAAACTATAAATTAACCTAACAATGTTGCACATTGACATTATAACTCATAGCCTATATTAATATATAGCCAATTACTAATCAATGTTATTTCTACTAACCTATGAGGATTCCCGAGAAACACCTTTTGGAATCACCCCATCTCCTGATTCGCCCTGTCTTCTTTTAAAGCTGGGGCCTCTCCTTTATTCTCTGGAGCACTTCCCAAGGTAACGTGGAAGTGTTTTCCAGGTTGCAGTCCTCAAATTTAACCCAAATAAACTCTCTACTTATATTAATTTTGCCTAAATTTCTTCCTTTAGGTCAACATGAGTACATAGGATTACTTACATTTTGTTAATGTAGAAACTGAGGCTCAGAATGGAGAAATGACTTGCCCCAGATAGCACAGAGGATGTTGTAGAGCATGAATTGGACATCAATTAGCAAAAGTTCCATTAACCACCTCCTTCACAAAACAGGTGCCAACTATATTTGCAAAACAGTCACAATGCCCTTCTGTACCACATGTCTGGGTGGATCAACTGACATTACAGTTTTGAAAGAATTTTCCAATGTGAAAAATTCTCTGCACACTGCAGAGATGATTACAATGAAATTTTACTTAGCAATGACAATGAGCTTTTATAGAAGTGTCTTCGATACTCACTGGGAACTACGTTTTTAGTTAAGGAGTTGAAATTGGGTTTAAAGTCACCTCCTCATTCATTGTATTCATGCCTTTAGCATGTAATTAGCATCTAGTCTGGGCAGACCTGTGCACAGAGATCTCCTGCCTCAGGGAGAATTGGACAAGACTGTATGACATGATGTGATCAGTGCCTGGGGAGATGCTGGGAGCAGTAGTAGGACAGCAGCGGTAATAAACAAAACTACTACCATTTATTGGGCAGTTACCATGTACCAAACACTGACTGCTCTGAATTAGATACACATACACACACACACACACACACACACACACACACACACACACACACATTTGGTCCTCAAACAAGGTATGAGGAGGTATACTGCTCACTTACCAGCTGTGAGACCTTGGATAAGTTTTTTACATTTTTGCACAATGCGACTAACCATAGCCCCTACCTCCTAAATGCGTCAATATAAAGGGTTTGATAAAGGCAGCTATTATATACTAGTCCTATGGTCAGATGAAAACACCAAGGCTCAGAGAGTTTAATCCACCTGCCCACCTTCCACAGCTGATAAGCAAACATTACTGAGTACCTGCTGTGTGCAGGCCACAGTGCTAGGGGCTGGGCCGCATTCAGAGCAAACATGGCGCCTTTCTCAGATGGCCAAAACAGCCCAGTATCCAACTCTAAAGGCTCTGACTTTTCCCCCAGCATGGGCAGCAGAGCATGGAGAGGTCATGGCAGGCTTCCCTAGGGAAATTCCTCCAGCTGGCTTACAAAGCACAAAGAGGGGTTTTGCAGATGGAAAAGCTGAGCAGGAGTGTTTCAGGCAGGGAGAACAATGCATGCTGAAAACGAGGGCACAGACCTTTTTCTTTCTTGTTCTGTCTGGGGAGGAGCACATCCTTCACCTGTGTTTTCCATCCAAGTGCTGACGCAGCATCCTTGTTACAAGGAAGTAGGTCACATTTCCAGTCCCTCAAAAGGAAACTGCTACCTCCATTGTGACAGAGTGTGAAACAGCCACCTCCGCTGCCTCCCCCACGTGCCTGTAATCCTGGCTCCCTGGAGTTTGCTATTCCCAGAGCAGCTTTCCTCTTCCTGACCGCCGAGTGAGCCTCGCATGGGAATTCAGCAGCAGCCCCTGAGCTGGCCCTGACAGAGGTGGGGGCGCGGTGGGGAGAATCTGAGGCTGCCGTGGGTGCCATAGCCTGCTTCTGACGCAGCTGACTTGCACCAAGAGGGGAGTGGCTTTTCCCAGGGGGAAAAAAGCTCAGGCAGTGAACATTGCAAAGGAAGTGGGGTCTCAAGCCCTACCTCGCCTATGAGCTACTCACACAGAGCTTTGGAGCCTTCCTTTAGAGGACTGCAGAGACTCGGGGGACATCCCTGTATGACAGTAAACCTAAGCCTGGGCAACAGATTACACCAAGGACCTGTGGCCATGGGCTCCATGCTGCCTGCACCTGCTTCCTAGAGCTCCACAGAAATTATTGAGCCCAGGCATGAGCCATGCAGTCAAGTGTTAGATTCGAGCTAAGGATGCCGAGTTCTCTGGGCAAGCGTTGTCTGGGAGAGTGTGTAATGTGGTGGAAACGGTGAAGATTTGGAGACAGATGGGTATCATGAGCAGAACTGTCTGAAAAGGACCCCAGAATGTCTTCCCATGTTGTCTAAGCAATGAGCTACAGGAGGACCACCCTGTTTCCACAGATTAATGGCTCCCTCTTCCCACCACCACGGCAGGGGAACTATAACATCCCACTGGCCCCCAACATCCCCAAGACCCCTGGGTGCTGGCAGTCAGCATCCCCGAACAACCTCTGCAAACAGCCATCTCCCCAACTCCACTCCGCCTGGATCCAAGCAGCCTGGGATGCTCCAGGGACTGAGCCACTCTCTCATGTTTGCCCTTTCAAAGGGACACTCCAGGGAGAGAAGGAGGGGGCACTGGGAGACCCCTGGCTCAGAAGACTTCTGACTGGGCCACTTCCTACTCTCAGTCCTCAGGGCCCCCTCCACTCCTGCCTCTATGGAGAAGGAATGAAGCCCTGGGTGCGGACAGTGCCATCCAGGAAGGGCTCCACTGGACGAGGACCTTCCCGCTGTTGTTCTGCCCAAATTCATTCCTGTGTTAATTTCCTAGGTCTGCCACGAGAAGTTACCACAAACTCGGTGGCTTCAAACAACAGAAATTTATTTTCTCATAGTTCTGGAGGTCAGAACTCCAAAACTGAGGTGTCGGCAGGGCCAGGCTCCCTCCGGAGGCTCTGAGGCCGTCTCAGCCCGGGTCTCTCTCCCAGCCTCTGGAGGCTGCCAGCCATCCTTGGTTTTCTTGCCTTGTAGATGTGCCCCTCCAATCTCTGCCCCCATCTTCACATCACCATCTCCTCTGTGTGTCTGTCTTCTCCTCTGTGTGTCTCTTTTAAAGACACTTGTCACTGGATTCAGGGTTCACTGGACAACCCGGGATAATCTTATCTCAAGATCCTTAACTTAAATACATTGACAAAGATGCCTCTTTCTTTTTTCTTTTTTTCTTTCTTTTTTTTTTTTTTTGAGACAGAGTCTTACTCTGTCACCCAGGCTGGAGTGCAGTGGAACAATCTTGGCTCTCCGCCTCCCAGGTTCAAGTGATTCTCCTGCCTCAGTCTCCCGAGTAGCTGGGATTCCAGGCACCCACCACTACGCCCAGCTAATTTTTATATTTTTAGTAGAGATGGGATTTAGCCATGTTGGCCAGGCTGGTCTTCAACTCCTGACTTCAGGTGATCCACTGTCCTCAGCCTCGCAAAGTGCTGGGATTACAGGTGTGAGCCACTGTGCCCGGCCCAAAGATGCCTGTTTCAAGTAAGGTTTCATTAGCAGGTTCCAGGGACATATCTTCTGGGGTGGCCACCATTCAACCCACTACAAGCCCCTTCCAGTTTCTCCAGAAGACGCAGTGGGTCTAATTTCACCATCCGGAGACAAGACAAACTTGTTACGTGTCAGGTACTTTTACGTTTACTATCTCAATTCTTCTTCCTATTCCCTCTTTCTAGATGAGGAAATAGAGGATCAGAGATGTTAAGTAACTTGTCCAAGGACACACAGCTGAAAAGTAACACCAGGGCATGACACGCCAGGTCTACCTGTGTCATGCAAAGGAGTCCCTTCTGGGTCTTCCCTGTCACACACCAGGGCTCAAGACAAATTCTACAATATCACATGGGATAGGTTAAGATAATTTCTTGGAGAGAGGGGGCACTCATGTGAGCCAATGGTCAGTGAAAAGTGAGAAGACAGGTAGCCCCCTTAAACCTCCCATCAGTCCCCAGAGAGGAGTGGCAGGGCCAGGGCACTGAGGACAGAGGTCAGATTGCTGGTGTCGAGAGAGCAGAGGGAGAGAGTTGGGCAAAGCCCTCCTGGTGAAGGGCCTGATGGGGAGTTGGCATTTTCTCAGGATGTGGTAGCCAGCCATTGCAGGGTTGAGAGCCGGCAAGTCAGGAGATCTCCTATACCTTATTTATTTATTTATTTATTTATTTATTTATTTATTTATTTCACTTTTTTTTTTTTTTTTTTTTAAATGGAGTCTCGCTCTGTCTCCCAGGCTAAAGTGCAGTGACACAATCTCGGCTCACCGCAACCTCTACCTCCTGAGTTCAAGCTATTCTCCTGCCTCAGCCTCCTGAGTAGCTGGGATTCCAGGCACGTGCCACCATGCCTGGTAATTTTTTTTATTTTTAGTAGAGACGAGGTTTCACCATGTTAGCCAAGCTGGTGTCGGACTCCTGACCTCAAGTGATCCACCCACCTCGGTTTCCCAAAGTTCTGGGATTACAGGTGTGAGCCGCCATGCCCAGCTCCCTATTCCTTTTAAAAGCTCACTGTGTGAGGAAGTATTAGACAAGCCCAAATTGAGGGATGTGCTGTAAAATAATTGGACTGTACTCAAAATGCCAAGGTCGTGACAGGTGAAGACAGACAAAGGTACTGCTCCCAGGTAAAGGAGACTGAAGAGGCAGGAGGACAGAAGGTGATGCGTGAGCCAGACGCTCCTTCTGGGAGACAGGCAGCAGTGAACAGGGCTGCAGATCCGCTGCCAGGACCGTGTCACAAGCGCAGCTTTTGATCACCGTGCTGCGGCCATGTGAGTGTCCTTGTGTGTCGAAATGTCCCACTAGAGTATTTAGGGGCAAAGGGGCATCATGTTTGCAACTGACTCTAATGTTCTAGAAAAAATACTTCTGTAGATAGAAAGAGACAAGCAAATGTGGGGAGTAGAGGGAAGGCTGTGTGGGAAGGCTTTGTACTATTGCCATTTTTCTGTAAGTCTAGGATTTCTGTTAAAAGTTAAAAGAAAAAGGTGAGGCTGCTGTGTGGTGAGCTGACTGTAGAAGGGGCGAGAGTGAGAGCAGGGAGCGTGGGGAGGGGTCTGGGAGCATGGCAGGGTGGACCGTCGCAGTGGCGGTGGAGGTGGGGAGGGGTGAGATGAGAGATACATGCTGATGATGGAGCCATCAGGACCTCCTGGTGGGTTGGACTTGAGGGATTGGGGGAAAGACAATAATCAAGATCCTTTAACTGGGTACAACAAAAATAGAAAGGATGAATAAGACCTACTATCTGATAGCACAATAGGGTGACTATAGCCATAGTAACTTAATTGTACATTTTAGAATAAGTTAGCATATAATTGAATTGTAACTTAAAGGATAAATGCTTGAGGGGATGGATACCCCATTCCCTATGATGTGGTTACTTCACATTGCATGCCTGTATCAAAACATCTCCTGTACCCCATCTCTCTCTCTCTCTCTCTCTCTATATATATATATATATGTACTCACACACACAAAAAAGATCTTACAACCGAATGGAGGCCCCTTCCCAAAATGGGAAGGGCTGGGGGTGGGGGTGCCGTTTAGGGTAATGGCAAGGGTGTCTGGTTTCAAGTGCCATCTCCAGAGCCGATGTCATGGAACAGTGTTTAATGCTGTGGAAGAGGACAAGCCCATCCAGGGAGTCGATGCAGGGAAAACAAGAGACGATGGAGTCTCCCATATTTAGAAGTCTCTTAAGAGAAGAAACAGGGGTTCATTTTAAGCCCTAGGGATGAGTGATTTACAATGATGATTTATTAAGTGCTTCCAGGGTACCAGGCACTGAGCAAGGCATTTTCGATTTAATATCTTTTCCTCTTCTCCCAGTAGCCTTGTAAGATGAGCATCATTATCCGCATTTAAAACATGATGTTACTAAGGCTCAGAGAGGTGAAGTGACTTGCCCAAGGTCACACAGCCAGCAAGCAGCAGAGCTGGGCTTTGAACCCAGTCCATCGCTGCTAGATAACCGGCCTGGGAGTTCCTGTTTTCCATCATGTCTTGCTCTGCTTCCCCACAGGACTGAGGTCTTACCTCCTTGACAGGAAGCCACACAGCTGTTTTTTCCTGACAGCTGTGGGGCTACTTTCCAAGGGAGGGAGTCTTTTGTTGCCAATCCAGCTCCTTCCAGGAAAGAGTCCCTGAACTGTAGGATTCCACCCACCCTTGATCCTCTGACATACAAAACCAGACCTGGCCGCTCCCAGGGCAAGCCCTTTGGCTCCCTGCATTTTCTGTTTCTCCTCCTCTGAAAACAGCTCCCAAGAGGGTGAGGCCCAGCATCCTGGGGCCCTGGTCCATTCTGTGGATGGATGCAAGTTTTCACTCCTATACTTGTGTCATGTTGTTAACAGAGATCAATAGCCATGGCTATGAGTCATTGAGAACCTGCTGTGTATCAGGCTTTCTATGTACATTAAGTCTAATTTCCCCAGGACCAGGTAAAATTGATATTCCCATCCTCACTTTCAATACAGAGAGCCTGTGGCTCAGAGGGTTGAAGGGGCCTGTCTGAAGTCACGAGGCTGGGAAGAGTAGCTAAGCCAGGATGCAGCCCACAGCACAGAGCTGCCCCACTGGTGCCCAGTAATGCCTTCTTCCATGGACTCAAGCTCTCTGGAGGTTCTGGCCACAAAGCTCCATCCAGCTTCTGAGCTTCAGGGTCATGAACACAGGCCAAGCCAAAAGGCAAAAAAGTGGTTTTGCTCCCCTGGCTCCAGCCCCTGCTATAGGCCCTGGCTTTCCAATATCCATGCCTTCTGCCTGCTCTCTCTGTTCTAGCACAGCCTCACCCCGCCACACCCAGCCCAGCCCAAGCCAGACTCGGTCTGCAAAACACTCTGTTTCTCATCCCACCTTTCGTCTGCTTCTCCTCTGGGCAGCCCCAGCCTGGAAGGAGGAAGAAGTGGGTGGTAGGGGCTGGGTGCAGCTGGGCCAGAAGAACAAAGAGAACTCCTTCTCGGAGGGCTGGAAGGCTTGGCAGCCTTGCTGCTTTGGGCCCAGACACACTCCTCTGCGCACTGCACAGCCCAGGAGAACAGGCCCGTTATGTCCAATTCCACAGCTGGGTACAGAGAGTTTCCACCACATCAGTCAGGGCTGTCTAACTGCCGTGATGAACGGCCCCTCCTCTCAGTGGCTTAGCATGATAAAGGGTGTTTACCTTTTGGTTTTGTTTGCCCTTGTGCATGATGTCTGGTAATTACTTTAAAATACTCTAGCAAACAATTTAAAATGGGGTCAGAGGCCGGGCACGGTGGCTCATGCCTGTAATTCCAGCACTTTGGGAGGCTAAGGCGGGAGGATCACGAGGTCAAGAGATTGAGACCATCCTGGCCAACATGGTGAAATCCTGTCTCTACTAAAACTACAAAAATTAGCTGGGCATGGTGGTGTGTGCCTGTAATCCCAGCTACTCGGGAGGCTGAGGCAGGAGAATCGCTTGAATCCCAGAGGCGGAGGTTGCAGTGAGCCGAGATGGCGCCACTGCACTCCAGCCTGGCGACAGAACAAGACTCAGTCAAAAAAACAAAATAAAATAAAAAGGGTGGAGGGAGGGAGTAGTCAGAGTGGTATATTAAAGAAGACTTGGAAAAATGTTGATAATTTCTGGAAACGGAATGATAGATGGCTAGGATGAGTTATTCTAGTGTGCTCTCTGCTTCTTTTGCATATTTGAAGTTTTTATGCATGTTTATTTCTCCCTCATACAAAGTCCAATGCTGGTGTCCCTGGCTCGTGGCTCTCATGGGTGGTTTTCCTCCAATGGCTGCCCTGAGACACAGACCACTTCTATCTTGAGGCTCCTCTACCATCTTGTGGCCCCAAGGTTGTCCTGGTGTCATCCAAACAGCCCACTGGGAGAAGAAAGAGAAGATGGCATAGCCACTACTGAACCCCGCGTCCTGACAGCACCTGGATCCCTCTGCTCACACTGCATTGGTGAAAACTAGTCATGTGGGAAGCAAGGGGTGCTGGGAAATGTAGTTCCCGGCTGGGCAGGAACCTACCAGCCAGCTCCACAACCAAACAGATGGTGTAAAGGGAACTTGATCCTCTGTTGGTCAGTTGATCTTCTCAGCTACATCCACTGTGTGTTGGGTGGGGCCATGTCAAGGGTGGTGCCCTAGGGAAGTGGCCTGGGCTCTTGTGAGAAGATGACAAAGGGGTTGGTAAGGGGTTGATAGGATAAACTTGTGAGTTGCGTACACCAGGCTTCCCAAACTCGCTCCATGATACACCTATGAAACAGTCTTGTCTCACAGAGAGGGAGGGTGATGGGGAAGGAGGCAACTCTCACCAGAGCTCTCTGGGCATTTCTCCTTCAACATACTGGTGCCCGCCCGCCCCCCACCCCCAACCCCCCACCACCACCTCCTTCTCAAAAGCAGCAAAGGAATCAAAATGTGACCACTGGGGAGAAATGGGCACAAAGCACAGTCTCTCTGAGTCATTTCTTGTGACTGTGAATCTGCAATTATCTCAAAGTTTGTCAATACAAAAGTCAGGGAGTGGTTGGGGACGATGGCTCATGCCTGTAATCCCAGCACTTTGGGAGGCCGAGGCGGGTGAATCAGGAGTTCGAGACCATCCTGGCCAACACGGTGAAACCCCATCTCTACTAAAAATACAAAATATTAGCTGGCGTGGTGGTGGGCACCTGTAATTCCAGCTAGTCAAGAGGCTGAGGCAGGAGAATCGCTTGAACCCGGGAGACGGAGGTTGCAGTGAGCTGAGATTGCGCCACTGCACTCCAGCCCAGCCGACAGTGCAAGACTCTGTCTCACACACACACACACAAAAGCTGGAGAAAGTAGCACAAATAAGACCCTGGAAGACCCCAAGGCACTGGAGAGTGCCCTAGGATGAACGAAGGACCTCTTTCTCCAGTCCTTGCCCTTCCTCCCAGGTCCCCCAGCGTGGTTGCTCCGAAGCCCAGATCGGCCTGGCTACTCCGCTGCCCTGCTTAACTCTGTGGCTTACAAGATGGTGTCCAGTCTCTGTCACAGTGCCTCATGGTCTGACTCTTCCCAAACCAACTCTTCATCCATAGCCTCTTCCCTCCACACCTGCACCCCACCAATCACTCCAGGCCTTAGCTGTTACCCAAACCCACTGTGCTTTCTTCCCCTTGGTCCTTACCATGTGCTGTCCCTTTGAGCCCCACTCCACACATGGAAAATTCCCATACATGTTCCAAGACCCCCTGCCCTGCAATGTCACCTCCTCTGGGCTCTAGGCTCTATGTTCATCTCCCATCCCAGCATTCAATTGTCTACCTCAGTTTGTGGGTCTTTCTCTCTTGCTAGACTGTAAGCTCCTTGGATGCAGATGCTGTGACCCACTCATTTTGATGTCCGTAGTTCTCAGCATAAGGCCTGGGAAGGACTAGTTCTCACTAAAATGTTAATGATTGGCTAAATTGAGGAATGAATGAATGAATGAATCCCTGAGGGAATGGGGAAGATAGCACTATGTCTTCTGCTTGTGTAGTAGGGTTGTTGGCAAGTTTAAATGGTCCTCAGAGGGGATCATGGGATCGCTCTCAGCTGCTGCTACAACTACACTCCCATCCCACCACCTACCCACGCTTCACTTAACCCACCGGATCCTTCTAGACCCTGGCCAGGCATTGTTGTGTAGTAGGAAGACAAGGAGACCTGCAACTGGAGAGACGTGGCCTCAGAGCCTAACTCTGCCAATTCCTAGCTGTGTGTTCTTGCACACACTAGCTCAAGTTTCTGGGCCTTAGTTTCCTTCTCTGTGAAATGAACACAATCACTGCTCCTCCCAGAGTTGATATGAGGATTACAGGAGGAATGTATGTAGGAACACCCGGTACAGCCCAACGAATGTTTGTTCCTATCTGATAAAGCCCCTCCCCTTGCCCATTAGCGACCCTTCTTTCTCTTCAAATCTTTGGTGAATGAATGGTGAGCACTGCATAGCCCATGACTGTTAGTCCAGGATCCCCAGATGGCTTATTAAAGCCTTGAGAGCAAGGGCCTATGGGGACTATTTCCTCTGTCACCCAGGGGACCCAGCTCAGCAGAAAGCATGTATTGGGTTCAACTGGGACATCAAAGCATCATTATAATCATCTTACTCTTTCCTGGAGAAACATCCTGGAGGGTCACTGTGGCAAGATGACCAGCTCCCATTTTTAAGCACCTACTGCGTGCTTTGCATTTTACATTTATTTTTACATTTAAGCTTAACCATACAACAATTTGAAGGAGATACTCTCATTATCCTCATTTTAAAACTATTAATATTTATTTTCTGCTACATAATTTAATCACGTTTCAAAAATTAAAGGAACACAGTGAGAAGTCTCATCCTGCTCCTATTCTCCTCCTTTAAAGGATAATTTTTATTAATTTCTAGTATATTCCCCAAGAGTCTGTTTATGTAAATACCAGAATATATTCTTAAATCCCCCCTGGCTTGGCGTGGTTGCTGACACCTGTAATCCCAGCATTTTGGGAGGCAGAGGCAGGAGGATTGCTTGAGCCCAGGAGTTTGAGGCCAGCTTGGGTGACACAGTGAGACCTTGTCTCTACAAAAAAATTTAAAAATCAGCCAGGCATGGTGGCACACACCTGTAATCCCAACTATTTGGGGGTCTGAGGTGAGCGGATTGCTTGAGCCCAGGAGATCAAGGCTACAGTGACCTATTATCATGCCATTGCACTCCAGCCTGGGCAACAGAGCAAGATCCTGTCTTGAAAAAAAAAGTCCCCCTTTACTTATACAAAAGACAAACACTGTGCTACACTTTGCTCTTCCCTCTACATTTTGTCTTAAAGGTCTTTCTATATCAATACACAGAGAATCTCTTGACTTTGTCCCACTGTCTGGAGGTAATTTTAGGCTGTAGAAACCAAAGCTCAGAGAGGCAAAGGTACTTGCTCAAGGTCACACAGACAGGAAGTGAAAAGAAGGACTTACTCCCAGGTCCCCAGGTCCTCCCCTTCTCTGTCTCTCTCTCTCTTTCTCTCTCTCTCTCTCTCTCTCTCTCTCTCTCTATAGAAACAGGGTCTCACTCTGTCACCCAGGCTGCAGTGCAGTGGCATGATCATAGCTCACTATAACCTCGAACTCCTGGCTTCAAGTGATCCTCCCACCTCAGTTTCCCCAGTAGCCAGGACTATAATAGGCATATGCCACCACACCCGGTTAATTTTTTAAAAACTTTTTTTGTGGAGACAAGGTTTTGCCATCTCCCAGGCTGGTCTTGAACTTCTGGGCTCAAGGAATCCTCCTGCATTGGCCTCCTGAAGTGCTGGGATTACAGGTGGGAGCCACAGCGCCCAGCCCTCCCCTTCTCTTTTCTTTTCACACCTAGAGAAGCTTCCCCAGGTCTCTCTGGAAAACACGGTGCACAGAAGAGGGCACTTTGAAGAGAGGCTGCTTCACTCATTAGCTTCCTTGGCTAAGGAAGCCGGCTCTAGGCACCTGGAAACACCTGAAGAAGGTGAAAAGACCTGGATCCCAGCATCAGCTAGGTGATCTGTAATGCTGGTCCTAGAGAGGCTGCCTGGGTTCCAGTCCCAGCCCTGCCACTGAGTGGCGTATGACACTGCCCATGAGACCAAATTTCTCTGATCCTCAGCTTCCCCATCTGTAAAATGGGAATGACAGTTGTATTACAGTTTTCCAGAGAAACAGAACCGACAGGAGGGAATGGATAGAAATGTAGACTTATTTTAAGGAATTGGCTCATGTGACGTGGGGGCTGGTAAGTCCAAAATCCACAGGGTGGTCCAGCGGGCTGGAAACTCAGGGAGGATTTCCTTACTACAGTTGAGGGAAAATCGTTCTTTCTTCAGGAAACCTTGGTGTCTACTCTTAAGGCCTTCAACTGACTAGGTGAGGCCTACCCACATTATCAAGGGTAATATTTTTTACTTAAAGTCAACTGATTATAGACGTTAATCAGTTCTCACTCTGTCACCCAGGCTGGAGTCCAGGAGCACGATCATAGCTCACTATAGTCTCAAACTCCTGGCTTTACAGCAATATCTAGACTAGCAGTGGACCAAACCACTGGGCTCAATAGACTAACCAAGGTGACCAAACCATCAGAGCAGTCATACCCCACAGGAAAGTGGTGAGAAGAGGGTTGGGCACAGCGCCCTGAGCCAGGCCCCGGAAGGTCAGAGATGATGAGGTCGGGGTATGAGCCCTTGAAGAGCTCAGAGCAGGAGCTGTGAGGGACAGAAATGCAGAAACTCAGACCACAGACCGTGGCAACACTAAGAGAATGCCTCTGACTGGACAGCGTACAGAAGCCTGTGGAACCCCAGCCAGTAAGAGGTGAGCGAGGGACGGCTTCTCAGAGAAGGGGACAAAAATGACTTGTTTTAAATTATTTTAAAAATAAATAAAGCAGGCCGAGCTTGGTGGCTCACACCTGCAATCCCAGCACTTTGGGAAGCCAAGGTGGGTGGATCATGAGGTCAGGAGATCAACACCATCCTGACTAACACAATGAAACCCTGTCTCTACTAAAAAATAAAAATACAAAAAATTAGCCAGGGGTGGTGGCACGCGCCTGTAATTCCAGCTACTTGGGAAGCTGAGGCAGGAGAATCCCTTGAACCTGGGAGGCAGAGGTTGCAGTGAGCCGAGATTGCACCACTGCACTCCAGCCTGGGTGACAGAGTGAGGCTCTGTCTCAATAAATAAATAAATAAAGCAGAATTAGCCAAGTGAAGAAATAAGGAAGGGCAAAAGAATAGAGGAACATTCCAGGCAGACCAGCAAGCACTAAGCCTTGGAGGTGTGAGGGAGGGCTGAGGGACCCGGTCACTCCGGCGTGGTGGGCCAGGCCAAGGAGTCAGCCTTCCTCTTCACAGTAACACAGCTTGCACAAGCACTCACTGTGTGCTAAGCATGGCACTGAATAGGCCTCACAGGAATTGCTGATTTTCACCCTCGCTCTCACAGGAGGTAGGTGCTGTTAGCATCCCTGTCAGGTCATTGCAAAGCCATGTAAAGCTAGAAGTGGTGGGCTGAGCTTCGAGTCCACACCACTGGCTCCAGAGATGAGGGGGGTGACAGGGGGCTGGGGGTGAACATGGGATGCTGGGATGGCTGGGCAGGGTTTTGACTGGTTTGTTGAATTTCAGGCAATGGGAACAACCGAGGTAGAAGGGTCAGGAGCACTTGGAGATGCGAATGCCAGAGACAGAAATTCAGACCCTCCACCAGCAGCAGAAGTTGGCCACGCTCTCAGCAATGTCCACCCAGCACGCGCCAGCCTAACTCCTCCCCAAATCCCTGCAGAAGGGGCATCATCATTTTCATTCCGAGACGAAGTGACTGAGGCTCTCAGCCAAGCCACCCCTGGCTATAAAGGAGGCTGGGAATGCAGAAGCCCCAGGCTGTCTGCATCATCACCCTCAGTAGAATCAGGGTTCTGTGGGCAAGGATGACTTGGGAAACGGGTATCGGGTTGGAAATTGACAGCATCTGCTCCATGGAAGCTCAGAGGGGTCAGATATCAGCCCAAGTGACACAGCTGATAAATTTCTACCAGGATTTAAACTCTGTCCAGTGTTGTCTGCACACCCCTTCCCCCGACTCAGCTGCCTTCCAGGAACTGATCTCCACTCCTCGATCTTGCACTAAAGCCAACCATTCACTCACGCATCCCGACTCTTTCATGCCTTCACCCCCAGCACTGCCTGCCAGCACTGGGTTCCGGCCGGCTGGCCCCCGGGCCGTCTGCCCTTGATTCTATGAGTACTTCCTGCCATGGACTGTCCCGCCACAACGGCTCTAAAGCTCCCTTGGCCACATTCCATGCATGCCCAAAATTCGGATTCCTGTTTTTATCTGTCATTCTTTCCAGGTTCTCTGTTCTCCAGCCCTTCCTCCCCCACCCCTCTTTCCCCAGAGGCTTCCTCAGCCCCAAAGGCCACAGAGAATGAATGACATCATCTGAGCTCAGACCTCGCTGGGCCCAATTATCAGGCTATAAGTGGAAGCACCCTACATTTTCCCACAGGAAAGTGTCCTCCCGCACTCCCGCCTCGCTGCTTCTGGGGACCTTGGCAGAGTCCACAGGCTCCAGCCTAAAGAAAACCAAGCCCCTTCCACATGGGCACACTGTTCAGGTCTCTCTTCTATCCACTGGGCTTTGGAGACGTGCTCAGCTCCCAACCTAGGCATGAGGCAGCTTTCTATAGAAGGAAGGCAGTGCCATGGGATCATTAAAAACAGCAGCGTGGAAGCCTTTTGGACCTACCTGCATTGGCGTCCAGCTCCTCCTTTTTCTACCTCTGTGACCTTGGTCAAGTGGCTTCAAGGCTCTGGGATTCTATTGTCTCATTTTAAATTAGGAAAAATAACATATCATATCATTAAATCCTTTTAACAGTCCTCTGAGGTACACATATTATTCCCATTTTAAGATGAGTAACTGTATTAGTCTGTTCTCATGCTGCTAATAAATACATACCTGAGACTGGGTAATTTATAAAGGAAAAAGGTTTAATTGACTCACGTTCCACATGGCTGGGGAGGCCTCACAATCATGGTGGAGGGCGAATGAGGAGCAGTCATGTCTTACATGGTGGCAGGCAAGAGAGCTTGTGCAGGGGAACTCCCCTTTATAAAGTCATCTGATCTTGTGAGACTTATTCACTATCATGAGAACAACACGAGAAAGACCCACCCCCATGATTCAATTACCCCCCCCCCCGGGTCCCTCCCACGATACATAGGAATTATGGGAGCTACAGTTCAAAATAAGATTTGGGTGGGGACACAGCCAAACCATATCAGTAACCAAGGACAAAGAGTTAGACAACTGCACAAAGCCACAATTTGTCAATGGTGGCACCACGGCCTGCATTAGAACCCCTGGCATCAGGAGATTTCTGAACTGCCAAGGAGTGTCTGGAAGCTCATTCACTGGTGAAGGTGGGAGGGTGAGGGGGGAAGATACTTGGGTTCCGGACTTGGCTTGGGGCAGAGGGCAAGTTACTTTCTTGGTGACTCAGCTTTTCCAGCTGTAAAATGGGGATGACAGTCCTTGCTTCAGAGCTGCCATGAGGACCACAGGCGGTAAGGCTTCCTGGATCTCCACCATTCATGCATTGCAGGCCACAGTTTTCAGCTCCCCTGTGTTATTTACTAATGATTTTTTTTCTTCTTTAAATAGACTAAGATTTATTATTCAAGTATATGTATTGAAAATGTATTGAAATGAAACTTGCTATCACTACCATAAAAAGAAGACCAAGCACATTCACCATAAATAACAGGTAACCATGAAAATAAATACAGTGAAGCCAAAAGTCGGGCTTTGCAGCTGCAAAAGAGTGTTAAACAAGTGTTAAAGACCTGATTTCACTGACCTGCTGACCTGACCTGCCCTGGGTGCACTTCCCACCCCTTCCTGACTCCTGGTTGGTGCTCAGAAATAGAAATGTTAGCTCCCTTCTCCCACCCCAGTCTCTCCCAGAACAGGCAACTCACGGGAAGAAGCTGGCCTTCCTCCTCCACAGGGTAGAGCAGCCACAGCAACAACCTCCAATTACACTCAGATGCCATCCCTACCATCACTTACTGCCTTGAAAGAGGGCTGAGGTTTACTGCTGACCATAACTAAACGTGGCATGTGGTGTGGCAGACTGTGGCACGTTGTCCCCAGAAACTGTCCTGAGCCTTCTGACACTGGAGCTAAATGGCTGCCATGGGTGCTGGGAACCTGCTGTGCTCTAAGACATCTTTGGCTCCCCATTGCTTGGAGGAACAAATCCACCTCAGCCCTCCAACTGCATCCTCATTGTCCTCGGGGTATATTCCCAAGCCACCTTCCCCTAAATCTGAACCTTCCCTTAACTATCCTATAGGCTGAATGCCCTTAAGCGAAGCACTCAAACTCTCTGAATCCCAGAGCCCCAGGAGGGCAAGATCCCCTATTTCACTGGCTCCTCCTGAGGCCCTAACAAGTGAATGTCCCTAGGCAGCAGTGTCCCTGCTTCCCATGAGCTGTGATCCCTCTGGCAATGTTAGCACGTGGTTTTCCAGCCTGCACTGGCTTCCCCAGCTGGGACCTCTCTGCTCAGAGTGCTTGTCCTCCACTGGCTGGCCCTGTGACCTCCCCCATTCTTGGCGCTCAGCTCAGGGTCACCTCCTCCAGGAAGTCCTTCCTGACTTCAGACTGGCTCAGGTCCCTGTTACTGCTCCGAAAACAAGTGTCCCCTTCAGAACACCACTTTGATAATTTAAACTGCAGTCCCTGCTCCTAAGCTCCATGTAGCCCAGAGTTACGTCACTTCTGTTGCTCCTGTGGCCCCAGCACCGCCTCCAGAGCCTGGCACAGGATCAGAGCCCAAAAATGGATCCTGTCATTAGAATGTTGGTACTCATCAGCCTGGGGGAAATAGGTGGTGTGTCCACCTCTCTGTCTTACTCCTGCTGTCCAGATGGTGCATGTCCTTCTCCTTGTTTTCTTTTTTGTTTGTTTGCTTTTGTTTGTTTGTTTGTTTGTTTGAGACAGAGTCTCATTCATGTCACCCAGGATGGTGTGCAGTGGTGCTATCTTGGCTCACTGCAACCTCTGCCTCCCGGGTTCAACCAATTCTCCTGCCTCAGCCTCCCAAGTAGCTGGGATTACAGGCACCCACCGCCAGGCCTGGATAATTTTTATATTTTTAGTGGAGACCATTTTTAGTTTTGCCATGTTGGCCAGACTGGTGTCAAACTCCTGAGTTCAGGTGATCCATCCTTCTTGGTCTCCCAAAGTGCTGGTATCACAGGCGTGAGCCAATGCACCCAGCCCTTCTCCTTCTTGTCTGCCAATACAACCCCTATCCCATCTTGTCCCATTTACAAAGCTTTTTTCTTTGGATCCTCACAGCCCCCCTGTGAGGCAGCAAAGCAGATTTTCATTGAATTTTAGACACAGAAACTGAGGCCCAAGGAGCAAACATGACTTGCCTGAGCTCCCAAAGCTAAGAAGTGGCCAGACCTTGAAGCAAACTAGAACCCCTATTTTGAAACTCAGCCCTGGTTTAAGTGTCCAGCAGTGGCATAATCATGGCTCACTGCAGCCTCCACCTCCTGGGTTCAAGCCACCCTTCCACCTCAGCTTTCTGAATAGCTAGAATTACAGGCACAGGCCACTGCACCCGGCTAGTTTTTTTATTGTTTGTAGAGACAAGATCTCTCTGTGTTGCCCAGGCTGGTCTTGAACTCCTGGACTCAAATGATCCTCCCACCTCGGCCTCCCAAAGTGCTGGGATTACAAGTGTGAGCCACGGCACCTGGCCTGTATTACCTTCTTTTAATTGTATATTTGTAGCACCTGCATGGTTAAACAAAGATTTTAATGCGAACTGAAACAAACGTGAGAGTCATAGTAGAAATTTTGAACAATACAGAAAAACATTCAAATCACTGGTTTTCTCATCACCGAACGATACGGTTGGAATTAGAATGTATTTCCTTCCAGTCTTTTTTCTATGCAGGTAGCTGTGTTTTTCAAGTGCCTTGTTTTTTCTTTCATGGTTGCTCTGTTTGTATTCTTAAAGTAACCATCCTAAATCATTTTAAAAGTGTGTATGTTTGAGCCTCTGATTGCACTGTTATCTCATGGTATTGAGATACACATCCTTTTAATTTGTTCTGTTTTCTGACTCTCCCTTACGGTGATCATTTTCCTTGTGTAGTTTATTATTTTTTATTGTAACCTCATCTTTTCCCCAGGCTGTGGCTTCTATGAGACTTTCATGCATGCTGGGTTGGGAAATGTTTTTGAAAATCATCTTTCCATTTGCTCCTGCTGGTGTCCTGAGCTTTCACTAGTTAAGACCAATTTTTACAGTATTTTTTTGATTCAGTCTTCCTGTAATAGTTGGGTAGTGAATATTCAAACTCCATTCACTCACATGGTGCAGGCCTGTGATTTCAAATTATCAAAGTATATTTTTTAATTCCCATTCAGAGCCCAAAGTTAAGATAATATTTTGGATGGGGTTTCTCTAGGCCCTCCGTGCTGTGGCAGTTAGGGTATGTGATTTGGTCTGGCTATGTCCCCACCCAAATCTCCTCTTGAATTGTAGCTCCCATAATCCCCACATGTCATGGGAGGAACCCAGTGGGAGGTAACTGAATCACGGGGACAGGTTTTTCCCATGCTGTTCTTGTGATAGTGAATAAGTCTTACAAGATCTGATGGTTTTATAAAGGGCAGTTCCCCTGCACACGCTCTCTTGCCTGCCACCGCATGTAAGATGTGACTTTGCTCCTCCTTCGCCTTCCACCATGATTGTGAGACCTCCCCAGCATGTGGAGCTGTATACCTCTTTTTCTTTATAAATTACCCAGTCTCAGGTATTTCTTCATAGTAGTATGAAAATAGACTAATACAGTAGGTGAGGTTCTGCTGTGGTAATAAACAAGCCTAAGCTCTCAGTGGCTTAATACAGCAATCAAGATCTATTTCTTACTTATACTCCATGTCTACCAGGGATCAGTTGAGATCTGTACCCTGTGTCCTCCTTCAGGGACCAAAGCTGAGGAAGCAGCCAATCTCTTGAACATTCCCAGGCTGGACAACCTGCACAGGCATTGACATGCTCTGAAATGTCTGGTCAGGAAACAGGCCTTGCTGAGACCTTCGCTTCCTTCAGGCATCTCACTTCTACCTGGTTACCACAGCACATCACAGCCGCATCTCTGACTGTCCCAATGGGGGCTTCCCTTTACTTACTTTCAGTTCAGCTACATGTTTTTAATACTTCTGTTTTATCCAGCACTTCTAGATGTTTCCATCAGTTATGGCGAGGAAGGAGAAGTGTCAGCTCAGTTTGTCATACTGCCAGGATCAGAAAACTTTACCTTGTTTCTTTAAATTGGGAACATGCTGTTTTGTAACCCTTTTTCATTTACCAATCTGTATATTCCTCAGAAGCATCATTTTTGTTTTGTTTCGTTTTGGTCTTGGTTTTTGAGATAGGGTCTCCCTCCATTACCCAGGCTGGAGCACAGTGGCACTATCTCGGCTCACTGCAACCTCTGCCTCCCAGGCTCAAGTGACCTTCCCACCTCCGCAACCCAAGTAGCTGGGACTACAGGCATACTCCACTAAGCCTGGCTAATTTTTTAATTTTTCTGTGGAGACGGGGTTTTACCATGTTGCCCAGGTTGGTCTCAAACTCCCAAGCTCTAGCAATCTGCCCGCCTCCGCAACTCAGTAATCAATCAATGGATGCACCATAATTTATTTATCCAATCTCCTCACTGTGCATTTAGGTTGTTTCCAGTTCCCCTCTATTGACATTACGGATACAATGAATATCCTTCTATGCAGAGATGACTTTCAAAATATGTAACAACTGGTATGCTCTGGGCTCAGTTGGAATGGACAGGGGTCACAAATGAGTGGTTTGGCTATACTGTGTTCCCACTGCACAGACATTTATCTTTGCACACATCTTGCGATTTCTCTGGATAGATTTTAAGAGGTAGAATTGCCGAGTGGCCCAAGAGCTAAGGGAACATTTTGAGACTTTTGATATCTACTTTTTTTTCTTTTTTTCTTAGAGAGAGGGTGTCACTCTATTGCCCAGGCTGGAGTGCAATGGCCCAATCATAATGCACTGCAGCTTTGAGCTCCTGGGCTCACGTGATCTTCCCACCTCCGCCTCCGAGAGGCTGGGATTACAGACTTCAGCCACGATAGCCAGCTGACATCTCATTCTAAATGGCTCCAACTTCATTCTCACTTTAAAGAAGCCCCTTTGCCATTCTCACGGGTGCCCATCTAGTAAGGAGTCAAGAAGGCGCTAGAATGCAATTTCTCACCAAAGACTCCCTGGTCAGCAGGGCTCATAGTTCCCTATTAGAGGCTGATAATGCTAATGGCTTCACAGGGTGTCCAAGGTTCCTGGAAGACCCGGAAGCCAGAAGAAGGGAAGGTGTGGGGGTATAGCTCAGGGGTAGAGCATTGGACTGCAGAAGAAGGGAAGCTGGAGACGCAAGCATCCATGGATAAAGCACATCACTACCTCTTCAGGGAGGGGTTGAGAGGCTCGTGGTCTGGAGGGAGTCCCAGCTGCAGACATGTCAGAGTCCTCAAAGACCTGCCCTGGGCTGAGAGCATTGTCTCAACATCTGGGCTCAGATCTGCTCCACTTCCAGCTGTGTGGCCTTGAGTAAGCCTGTCCTGGCTGAGCCTCAGTTTTCTCATGTGTCATGTGGGATGACAGTATGTGTGCCTCCTCCCAGGGTTGTGGAGGGGCATACAGTAAATAAGATCATGTGCATATTTCTCAGGCCAGGCATAGGGCATCGCACTGAAGGAATGACAGGAGGCCAGGCGCAATGGCTCATGCCTGTAATCCCAGCACTTTGGGAGGCTGAGGCAGGCGGATCACCTGAGGTCAGGAGTTTGAGACCATCTTGGCCAACATGGTGAACCCCCATCTCTACTAAAAATACAAAAATTAGCCGGGCATGGTGGCACACACCTGTAATCCCTGCTACTCGGGAGGCTGAGGCAGGAGAATCACTTGAACCCAGGAGGCAGAGGTTGCAGTGAGCTGAGATTGCACCACTGCACTCCAGTCTGGGTGATAGAGTGAAAGTCTCAAGAAAATAAAAGAGAAAGAAATGACAGGGATGAGGCAGAGAGCAGTGGCAGCAGCTCTTCAGGTGTGTGAAGACGGACTTGTGGGCCCCTCATCCTTTCCTTCCACAGGCTAGGAGTCCTGGTTCCTCCAGTGGTTCTTCAGGAGGGAAGGAAACCAGGAAACCTGGAATGATCTGACCTGGAAGGGGAGGAGGCCATCTCGGGTACTCTGGGGCCTCAGCATCTCATATTCCTCCTAAAGTCTCTTTCCATCCTGTGGCCTCCAAGGGCCCCCACCTCTGGTCCCAAGCCCCAATGTAAGCCCATCTCCTACCACTCTGCATGCCCTGCACCAGACCAGCCTCCTTGTCACACTTTGTACACACCAAGCAGCCTCCAGCCTCTGGGCCTCTGCACTTGCTGTGATCCTGCCTAGAATGTTCTTCCTGGGCCTTTAGAGTTCAGTCCCTCGCTTCATTCAGGCCTCAGCTCAAATGTCACCTCTTCAGAGAGGCCCTTCCTGGCCACCCCATCTAAACTAGCAGCCCGTCCCTGCTACAGGGGTTTTTCTGCCCATGGTCCCCAACCCTCAGGCCACACAGCAGTCAGGTAAGTTGGCAGACCCCACTTCGGGGATGGCCTGTGACAGGTCTAGCCACTTACAGTGCACATGGCTCTGCATGCCATCTCACCTCTCATCCTCTCTTTTCCCTCAGCCCATCGGTCAGCACTTATCCTTCCCTAAAATTATTTCACGCATCTATTTATGTGCTTGTTAACTGTCTGTTACCTCACAAATAAACTACAAGCCCCACAAGGGCAAAAGCTTTGCTTTGTTCACTGCGGTACCCACAGCACACAGAGCGGCAGTGGATGCCCAACAAATACTGACTCCCCTTCAGATGAGCGCGTTCCTTTCATTCATCCCTGGGTTGGCCATTTCTTAGCAGTGAGACCTTGGAAAAGTCACTTCTCCCTGCCTCTCTGTGTTCTCATTCATGCGATGTGGCTAACCACTGCTTATATGCTGAGTGTCACCACTGCAGCATGCAGCTGTGGAAGGAAAGGCTCCGTGCTGGGGACAGCAGGTCCTGCTTGACCCGCCTTCAGTGCAGATGCTCTAGGAATGGGTGACAAGCGTCACCTCAACGCTTTTGCTTAGCTCGGGGAGGGAACCTGTCCAGAAGGGCTTCTCACCATCACCCCACCCTGCTCCCCAGCTGGACTTTTTGCACGAGTTCCTGCAGACCTCATGAATAACTGATGATGCCCTTTCGGATCTTCTCATTGTCCCTAGGGAAGAAAAGGAGTCTGTCTGTCTTGTTTTGATCCCTTGACTTGGCCTCCCTGTCTGCAGGTGAGTCACCCTGTCTTCATCCTGCAGCTGCTCCCAGTGGATGCCCCGAGGCCTCCCCTGGGAACCCCAGAAGCAGGGCCAGGAAAAGAGGCTCCCCAGAGGGTGGGCAGCCAGTGGGCAGTCAGGCCTCGGGAGCAGCATGCCCAAGCTGGCCTGGCATTCTAGAAGCAATTCCTGCTTACCTGCAGATACCAGGCAGAATGCCCATTCCTTTCCAGGTACCCTCAGACCCAGTCCTGAGACTAAGCCAGGACCTACCCGAGGGCACACATGTGCCCAAGAATGGACCATCTGTGCCCCTGTGGGGAGCCACGCACTGTTCCTGGGTACTGTCTATGGACAGTAACTGTGCTGGACGCTTCACACATCTTGTCTCATTCCTTCCTCCCAGCCCCCTAGAGAAGCAGGGTGGTTGGTCTCATTACACAGCTGAGGAGGCAACAGAGAGGTGAAGTAACTTGCCTAAAGTCACACAGCTAGCAAGTGGCAGACCAGCTCAACATCAGCAGGGAGACACGCCACACATTCTGGGAGAGCTGCTGGGATTGCCCACTGTGTCAGGCCAGAGCCCAGACTCATGCTCGACTAGCGAGGGCCCAGCTGGCTCCCTGGCAGCCCCCACCACCCACCCCAGGACATAGAAGAGACATTGCAGGAGTGACCCCCCACCATGGCCCACACTTCACCCACCTCCACTTAGGAGCATGTATTTACCCCCGCCTCTGGTGCAATGAATCACACGCCTGGCTGACCACTCCCCTAAGCTGAGCACTCCCCTGGGAGTCAAAACCCCTGAATTCTGCTATCAGCTCTGGCCCTGAGCTGCTGTGTGACCCGGGCAAGTCATAACTTTCCTGTTTCCTCGCTCATAAAATGATAGATTTTGATATTCTCTCTTGGGAAATCTAGGTTCTAAAAGCAGCGATCCCCATGGGGTGATTTTTATTTTTATCTTTTTTGTTGTTGTTCGTTTTTGTTGTTGAGATGGAGTCTTGCTCTCTTTCCCCAGGCTGGAGTGCAATGGCACAATCTTGGCTCACTGCAACCCCCGCCTCCTGGGTTCAAGTGATTCTCCTGCCTCAGCCTCCCAAGTAGCTGGGATTACAGGTGCCCGCCACCTTGCCCAGCTGATTTTTTTATTTTTAGTAGAGATGGGGTTTCACCATGTTGGCCAGGCTGGTCTCGAACTCCTGACCTCAGGTGATCCGCCTGCCTCAGCCTCCCAAAGTGCTTAGACTACAGCCATGAGCCACCACGCCTGGCCACCACAGGGTGATATTTAAAGCACTGGGTAGTTGCACCTCTCCTCCCAGCTCAGGTAGCCCAGCTCTGGGGTGTGTGTGTGGATGCAGGAGCCTCCATCCTCACCTATGATCTGACACCCACTTCATCTTCCAAACCCGCGGGCACAGGGAGAAGGCTCCATGCTCCTGTTGCTTCAGGGCTGCAGGGCTTTTGCTGCCCACTGTCCTCGAGGCAGTCTAGGAAACTGACTGACCCCACTCCACAGTGGACTTGTGACTGGCCTGGCCACCTCAAGTGCCTACGCCCCAGCTGAGCTGACCTGCTCCAGAGAGGCCCTGTGACCCTAGATGACCCATCAGAAGGAAACTCAAGACTGTGCTGGGAAGGCTGCAGAGAGGTGCTTGTTCTTCCCACTCGATGTGAGTGAAGGAAGATGTAACTCTGGGTGCTGCTAGCAGCTGTCTTCAGACCACAGAAGGAAGGTCAGCCCAACAACAGAGGCCTTGCTGAAGAAGCCAACCCCTGAAATGGAGAGAAACCTAGAAGTCCTGGAGGAGGCTGCCTTGGACAGCAGAGCACAGGAGCTTTTACTCTGTCACTTGCAACCAAGGAACCCTGATACTGACTGATATGGTTTGGATTTGTGTCCCCGCCCAAATCTCATGTTAAACTGTAATCCCCAATGTTGGAGGAGGGGCCCGATGGGAGGTGATTGGATCATGAGAGTGGATTTTCCCTTGCTGTTCTCATGATAGTGAGTGAGTGCTCGTGAGATCTGGTTGTTTACAAGTGTGTGGCACCTCCCGCTTCCCTCTCTTCCTCCTGCTCCGGCCCTGGGGTGATGCTTCTTCCTCTTCACCTTCTGCCATGATTATAAGTCTCTTGAGGCCTCCCTAGCCATGCTTCCTGTACAGCCTGCAGAACCGTGAGCCAATTAAACCTCTTTTCTTCATAAATGACCCAGTTTCAGGTATTTCTTTATAGCAAAACAGACTGAGACACACACAGATGATCAACACATATGAATCAGTGAAGTCTATTCCAGAAGTCAATGCCATCATCTCACAAGTGGTAGGGCCCTTGAAGAGCAGGTGAGTTGAAGTTGGTTAAGATCCTACAGTGTGCCCAGGACACAGCCTGCTACTGCCAGGTAGGAAACATGAAGTGCTGAGAGTCAGGAAGTGTTGAGCCCAGACTGGGGCCCAGGCTGATCCGAGCATAATTCCACAGAAGCACGGGAAGTGGGTTTTCCTATTTCGTTTGGTCAAGAGGCCTATTCATATCTAAAGATGGTTTCTTTTTCCCTTCCAGACCAGTCACCAGGTCTACTTTCTCCACATGTTTGGGATGTCTGATAGACTTCTGGGGAGGGCACCAGCAGCCTCCCAGTGGCTGTGACCCAAGCCCCCAACATGGGCCTCCCCACTGAGGACCCTCGAGGGCCCACTCCCACATCAAAACTCGCCATTTCTTCCCCAGGGAAGCTCTGAGGAGTCCCAGGCGTGCCCTCTCCCCTCCGGATTTCCACAAAACCTTCTCCTCACATTTCTCTTCTCTCTGGGGCCATAGGGCCACCCAATAAGGTTCCGATCTCCAGGGTTGTCCCATCCAGGAGTGCCTCTGATTGGTCACTTCCCTCTTGGTCATACCCCCAAACCTCCCGTCTGAGGCACCGTTAGGAACAGAGGCTCGTTCAGGGTCTGACACTGCAACAGAGTGCCAGTCACAAGGCCGTGCCTGGAGATGGATGCCAGGCAGAGATGGGACCTCGCAGACACCTGCCATGCACCAGGCAGGGGGAAACCATGAGGAACAGGACAAAGACGGAATCACCATGCGGGGCTCACAGCCCAGCAACCGGAAACTGTCATTACCCCATGCATACTGCAGGCTGAGGTCGTGTTTAACCATCTTCCACACACACCAACGTCATAGACTTCTATGAGTCCAAGTAATTCCACACAAACGCCTAGGAAAAGGTTTGGAAGGATCTGCACCAAACTGTTAACAGTGGTTACCCCTGGAGAGGGGTGCTGTTTGAAGCGACTTTAGCCTCATCTACAGTGCTTGCTTTTCTTCCTGAACTCCCTTTCCCATCATGGAGAATGTATTCTTATTTTATTCATGCTCCTAAAAATTAATTTTGAAAAAATAGCAAATATACAAACATTGTTAAATAATGAAAACTGTGCATTTTTCTGGGAAGAGCGTGTCCAGGGTGCTGACTGCTTATCTCGAGACAAAGTGTGGGAAGTGGTGGAGGGGAAGCACCCCACATTCTGAAGAGGGACGCAGGGGCTCCATCCCTACCTCTGGGAGGTGGTGCACCCCCGCAGGCCTTGCCCCCAGGGCTCGGGAATTTCCTGGAAGCCTGAGGCACCATGAGAAAAAGCATCTTCTCACGGCCTTCCTTTGGGCAGAAGGAGTTGAGTGGATGTCTTTTAATTAGCATTTTTATCATTTTTCTGTATTTTATAAAATCCAATGTGTGGTGGGGGAGCGGGAGCAGGGTGAGGCTTCAGAGAGGAGAGGCCAGGGTTTCAGGGGGTTTGATACCCAGGAGAGAAATTTTTTCTGGACAAATCCAGCCTCAAAGCCAAACAAGCCTTTGGAAAACAATTTTTAAAAAAATATTATGTATCCTGTGTTTTAATGACACAAGTAACACATGAAAAGTTTCTCTTAACGATTGCAACAATCCTGATGAAGTGAAGGTCCCCTGTCCCACACTCCCCACCCAGTCCCCTCTGAAGTTTGACCATCCTACTCCATTTGGCTAACATCCTTCCAGAACTTTCTCAAAGCCTTGATAGACATACCTGGACCTACTGAAATAGGAAATCTTGCTTTGTTTCTGTTTTTCTAATAAGTGTATGCTGTACACCTTCTCTTACAACTTCTTTTTCTCTTAACAAGTCTTAGAAATCTAAGTTGGTTCACACAGATCTTTTTTGTTTTTTTAAATATGACAAAAGACTATAGTATTAATGTGCCATAATTATTTAACTATTTAATACAGTGATTATTTAAAACAAAGTGCTTTCACCAATTGACAAAGAAGCCTCTGCCCCTCCACCACACTTGCGTCTCTCACCTCAGTTTTCTCACCTGTAAAATGGGGGCATTTGCCGAAAAATCTCTATGGCCATTTGCACAGCCTGTGATTATAAACATTTTCTCTGCCCCACCCCCATATACAGATGCCCCTTTTGAGGGTCCCCTGCTGCGTCTGGCTTCCTCTGGGACCCTGGCTTTCCCAGGTCTGTCTGTGAGTCAGCCGAGGGCCCCTCCTCTCCTTGTCCTGCCCCCTCTGCCCTGACTTCCAGGCTCACTCCAGCAACTCTGACAAGCCTGTGACAGGAGAACACAGGCGCACCCTCGGAGCTCTTGCAGCTGCCTTAAAATAGCAGCTTTGTCTCGCTCCATGCTTTTCTGACGCAGCCATACTTGGTCCTGTCTGGAACTGTCTGGAAATGGAGACAATGGGCCCAGTACACCGTCACCGTCACCAACTCTCAGAACATGGAGGCCTCATGCAAAGGACAAATCTTCTGCCCCAATGTCCTTTCTGATCAATGCCAAGGGGTGGGGGACTCGGGCAGAAGAGAGAGGCTGGAACAGGCCTGACTGCACGCTCCACCTCCAGCAGGGCATAGCCAATGCTCTCGTCCTTCTGCCTACTAAGAGGGTTGTCTAACCAAGGCACTGAGTTTGCGCTTGACTCAGCACAGCTCTGCTTCCTACGAGATAATAATATATTCTATGAGCCCATTTAATGACACAAAAACCCCATGGGGTAGGTTCTGCTGTTGCCCCTACTTGGCAGATAAAAACACTGAAACAAGAACCCCAGGTAAACACAGCTATTTAGGGACAGAGCCAGGTCCAGGCAGCCTGCACTCCAATTCTATATGTTCTCCATGACCCTTTGGAGGGGATGGGAAGGACTTTTCAAATTGAGAGTGGTGCCAATAAAAGGACTTACCTCAGAAGACCATGGGGTATGGTGAAAGTGCCATTTATGGAGCCTGGGTTCCAACTGCAAGCTTCTTCTCACCCCAGGGCCTTTGCATATGCGGCTTCCCGTGCCTGGAACATTCTTCCCATCCTAGTCACCCTTCTGCCTATCCTCCCTTTGCCTAACTTTTCCAAGGCTAACCTCCTTTTATCTTTTATGTGAGGCATCAGCCAGAGTCACTGGCTCACTCATTTCATTCATTCATTCATTCATTCATTCATTCACTCATTCACAAAGTATGTATTATGCGCCTTCTATGTGCCTGGCATTGTGTTATTGGCACGACAGACACAGCTCCCGCCCTTGAGAGGCTTATGGACCACAGCTGAGTGGAAAGTGCTCAGCCAATAGATTGGCACATAGTAGGTCTTCAGTAGACTTGGAGTAGTTATGGCAATGCACAGCTGAGGACATGGATGTGGGAGGACTCTGCTCCCGGGAGAGCACTCTCGTCACCTCCTGACACCCTGCCCCATGTTTCTGGGCACCATCTTTCCAAGATGGTGAGAATGGAAACTGCCTTCCACTCTCCAAGCCATGTCACAGAAAAATTACTGCAAAATCTTCCAGCTCATCAATAGGACCCAGGCTGCTCTCAGTCCTCCATGCTGCAGTTGTCATGGCAGCCAAGCGGGTTCTCACCCACCCCAGTATCTTATTCATTTTGTTGATTCCCTCCAAATTCCCTGAGACCACTCTGTGACAAGCCCCATGCCAGGTCTCGGAGATACAAAGGAAATTAGACACCGTCTTGAATCCAGGGAGAGCCCAGTAGGAAGGAGTCTCAAAGAAGATTGGTGGACTTGGTCCCCCACACACATGCACACACACATACACATACACACCAGCATGCACTCACACACACAAGCATGCACACACACGAGTATCCACACATACACATGTGTACATGAGCATGCACACACACAAGCATGCACACATACACATACAGATACACACCAGCATGCACTCACACACACAAGCATGCACACATACACATGAGCATGCACACACACACACACACGATCATGCAATCACACACACAAGCATGCACACAGCATACACACATGAGCATGCACACACACACAAGCATGCACACACACACGAGCATGCACACACACACAAGCATGCACACACACACGAGCATGCACACACACACGAGCATGCACACACACACACACAAGCATGCACTCATACACACACAAGCATGCACACAGCACACACATACACATACACACCAGCATGCACTCACACACACAAGCATGCACACATGCACACACATGAGCATGCACACACACACGAGCATGCACACAAGCACACTCCAGACCCCCATGCACAAGCAAGTGGAAAATCAAGGCACTCGCAAGCTTGTAAAGGGAACAGACAAACACAGATTATGAAACAACGCTCTGATGGCAATTTCAGGGGGCAGTGGAGTGCACCTCAGCAGCCACTGTTGTTTGCTAGCTTTATTAGTTATCTACTGCCACATAACAAGTTCCCCCAAACTTAGCAGTCCAAAACAATAGACGTCTGACATCTCATGTGGTTCTAAGGGTCAGGAATCCGGAAGCGCTCAGCCGGGTGGCTCTGGCTCATGGTCTCTCGGAGGGGGTGGCAGTCAAGCTCTCAGCCGCTGAAGGGGCTGAGGCTCTGCTCCCAGGCATGCTGGTGTGACTGTTGGCTGGAGGCTTCAGCTCCTGGCCACATGGGCCTCTCTGCGGGGTGGCTGAAGATACAGCCTCCCCCAGAATAAGCAGCCCAAGGGGAAGAGAGAGCACACGAGTTAGCAAGAGAGAAGCCAAGATGGAAAGCACAGTGCTTACAACCTCATCTCAAAAGCAAAGCACCATCACCTCTGCCCCATGCTATTGGTCACACAAACCAACCCAGTGCAAGGTGAGCGATAGCAACACAAGGCTGGCCATCACAGCAGGCAGGAGGAAGGATCGTTGGGGGCCATCCTGCAGGCTGACAACCACACTAACTAATCACCTTTCTCCCTTCTCTCTTGCTAATAAAACCCCAATTTCGATCAGATGATGATTCCTCGTTAGCTCCAAAGAGAGAATCTGATTGGTTTGAGGGAAACATGTGATCCCATATTCCTTCTCTGGAATTAGTTTCGAACGTGCGGATGACCCAATCCTGGCCATGGGAACCTGAGGGGAAGTCTGCAGGGTGGCTCCTGAGAGAGCTCTTCCTCCCCGCTACAGAACACAAAATACCACCCTCTCTGGATGTCACGTGCAGGTTTGTCTGGAGCTGTGGCAGCCGTTTTGTCATCATGAGGGGAGTCATCACCAACAACCCAGATGGCAAAGAAGAAACACCTGGTTATGGCCGGGTGTGGTGGCTCACGCCTGTAATCCCAGCACTTTGGGAGGCTGAGGCGGGCTGATCGCCTGAGGTCAGGAGTTCAAGACCAGCCTGGCCAACATGGTGAAACCCCATCTCTACAAAAATACAAAAAGTAACCAGGCATGACAGTGGGTGCCTGTAATCCCAGCTACTCGGGAGGCTGAGGCAGGAGAATCACTTGATCCCGGGGGGCAGAGGTTGCAGTGAGCCGAGATCATGCCACTCCACTCCAGTCTGGGGGACTGAGGAAGACTCCGTCTCAAAAAAAAGAAAAAAAGAAAAGAAAGACCTGGTTGTCCCTGAATCAACCAATCTTGGAACTGTCCTACCTACAGGTTGCTTGTTAAATGAAATGATCAATTCCTTATTGCTTAAGCTTCTTTTAGTTGAGGGGTCTGTTACATACGGCCAAAAGCAGACCAATAGAAACAGGCACCTCCCAAGCATCGGGAAGTCAGGGAAGGCTTTCAGAGGAGTCATCTTCAGGTTGGGCCCTTGATGAATAATTAGGAGTTCACCAGGTCAGCCAGGGAAGAAAGCACTGCAGACAGTGGGAAGAGCATGACAAAGGCCAAAGGCCCAAGGCCCAGAGGTCTGGAAGAACAAGGGCTGCCGGTTCCGGAGCATAGGGCATGTGAGCGTGAGCAGCAGAGGGAAGAGGCGATGCAGGAGGGTGAGTAGGATCCGGGTCATGAGGGACCCATCAGGCAGGCAGGCTACAGTGGCCTGACTTTATCTAGAAGGTGATGGAAGCCACAAAGAGCAATGTGGTCAAAGCTCTCTGGAAGGAGCCCTCTGGAGGCAGCATGGAGATGCTGGGGAAGCCGAAGGCAGAAGGAAAGCAGGGCCTGGGTCTGCCGCATGCATGGACCTGTCCCAGGCCAGCAGCATGGCTGACTGCCAAGAGGTGAACGCCAGGCAGCACCCAGGACCTGGCTGGACGCACCTGCCCCACTACTCAAGAGGCTCAAAGGAGGGATTTCACTTGCTAGAGGGTGGCAAGGTGGGATCGCATCACGCTTTAAAACCATCCACTGGTTTCCCATCACACGAGAGTAAAATCCAAATTCCTCCCCTGGCCTCAAAAGCCCCACGTCATGTTTCCTCTGCTATCCCCAGATCAAGGCACAACAGTGGGCACACAGGAATGTCTGTTTAGCTCATGCCCACATCTTCGTCTTCAGGTGGAATCTGAGGCCACTCAGAGAAGAAACCAGCCTCATCAGCAGGAAGATACCCATCGGTTTCCCCATCTTGCGGTGTTGTCTGAACTGATCCCTGGCAGATTATGTAAGAAACTTAGAGGGCAGAGACTGTGACTTCTACATGCACAGGGTCTGAGTGCAGTCCTATAGATAGGTATTTAACAAGCACTTGCTGGTCGTGCAGACCAATGACGATGACGATGATGATGATGATGACGATGATCAGTCTGACAATCATCAAACAGCTGGAGACTGTGGAAAAACAGAAAGCTACGGTGGGGCCCTAACCTTAAACAGTTTATAATCGAAACAGACAAGCCACACACGATGCTGATTATAACAGCACAAGACAGAGGAAAGGGCACAGGCTCCGGAGTCAGACAAGCTTTCATCTCAAACTCCAGCTCCACTGCTTGCTGCTGTGTGACCTGGAAAACTCCTCAACCTCTCTGTGCCTCTTTGTTCTCACCTACAGATGAAGATAGTCACTCGCACCTCCAAGGGCTGTAAAAGCATGGCTCAGCACACAGTAAGCCCTCCACACATGATCATCAGGATTACAATTATAATCCTGATTGTAACGGTTATGTTGTAAAAGAGAAACCTTATCGTTTGAAGTGGCCGTCTCCAACCTTTTCAAAACGAGGGAGTGGTTTTGTGGAAGACGATTTTTCCATGGACAGGGCAGGCAGGGCAGGGGATGGTTTTTGGATGATTCAAGTGCATTACATGTATTGTGCACTTTGTTTCTGTTATTATTACACTGTAACATATAATGAAATAATCACACAACTCACCATCGTGTAGAATAGTGGGAGCCTGAGCTTGTTTTCCTGCAACTAGACGGTCCCATTTGGGGGTGATGGGAGACAGCGACAGACCGTCAGGCATTAGATTCTCATAAGGAGCCGCAACCAGATCCCTCACATGTGCAGTTCACAGTAGGGTGTGTGCTCCTCTGAGAATCTAATGTTGCCACTGATCTGACAGGAGGCAGAGTACAAGGGTAATGTGAGCGATGGGGAGTAACTGTAAATACAGGTGAAGTTTCCCTCACTCACTTACCCACTGCTCACCTCCTGCTATGCGGCCCGGTTTCTAACAGGCCACAGACCCAGACCAGTCCATGGCCCCAAGGTTGGGGTCCCCTGTTTTAGAGATACATATTGTAATAGTTATAAGTAAAATCGATGAAACAAGAGGGGCCAGAAGTTGAAGACATAGCTGCAAGATCGGTACATGGGACTTCAAATTATATTATTCTTTATGTTTTTATTTGTTTTTGAAATTTCTCATCACAAAAAGTCTATTAGGCCAGGTGTGGAGGCTTATGCCTGTAATCTCAGCACTTTGGGAGGCTGAGGTGGGAGGACGGCTTGAGTTCAGGAGTTTGAGACCAGCCTGAGCAATATAGCAAGATCTCGTCTCTACTAAAAAAAAAGAAAAAAAATTAGACAGACATGGTGCTGTGCACCTGCAGTCCCAGCTACTCGGGAGGCTGAGACCGGAGGATTGCTTGAGCCTGGGAGGCAGAGACTGCAGTGAGCTTGATCACACCATGGCCCTCCAGCCTGAGTGACAGAGTGAGACTCTGTCTCATCAAAAAAAAATAAAGAGTATATTAGCCAGGTGCAGTGGCACACACCTGTAGTCCCAGCCACTTGGGAGGCTGAGGCAGGAGAATCACCTGAAGCCAGGAGTTCAATGCTACAGTGTGTGAGGATCAAGCCTGTGATTAGCCTCTGTACTCCAGCCTGGGCAACACAGCCAGATCTCATCTTTAAAAAAAAAAAAGTATATTTAAAAAGTTCTTCAAAGAACATGTAAGAAAGATACTCTAATTCCCCTATTTTTTTCAGATGAAGAATATGAGTCTCAGAGAGGTTAGGTTACTTGTCCAAAGTCACACAGCTCATGTGGCAACAGAGTTCGAATTCATACCCAGGTCAACAGGACTCTAGAACCCAAACTCTAACCACACCACCAGTCATCAGGAAAAAAATTACAAAACAACCAAAAATCGGTGCGAATATTCACTGAAAGATATATGTAGTCAAACAACTAAAAAAGAACTGCTTTTAAAGGCCCAAACTGAAATGTAAATTGAAGGGAAACTTACTTCTTTCAATCATTCATTTGGGAGGAAAAAGGAAACCCTGCTTTTCTTTACTCATCTTCTTCGGTGCCTCTTTTTCTCTAAGGATCAGAGTTTGAGAGGGTGGTAATAAACAATAATAGCAACAAATGTGTCCTATCTTGCCACAAGGCCGGCCACTCTCCCTGCGTCTCCCAGAGGCTTCCCGCACAGGCCTGGGCACAGTATAGACACTCCACAAAAGGCTGCCAATCAAAGACTGGTGGCAGTGGGAAGGGTGCACCCCACCATGGTTCCCTGGAGCCCCACAGTCTGGGTTCAAATCCAGTTTGCCCCTTGCAGCTGTGTGACCTTGAGCAAGTCACTCTACCCCGGGACCCTTGCAGGGCCCTAAGCACTGTGCTGGACGACTAGGCCTCACCGAGGAAGGGTTTCCCCCACCACCACCACTGCTCCTCCCTCTCGCAGAAGCAAGCCTTGCTGAGTAACATGAAGCATCAATCCAGCACCCTGTGTGAAACCATCGTAAGTTGTGAATGAGTGGAAATTGACTTACTAAGGCTGGGGCTGAATCATTCCCTGCATCTTCCGCATCTGCGGGGGCTCCCGGCGCAGAAGGCAGATGAATGGGCAGGGCGTGCATCCCTGACAGCAGCAGCTCCAGCATCTTCAGGTGCCACACTGCCTCCAGACGGCTTCCCTTTCACGTGGAGTGCATGGCGGGAACTCACCTGTGTGCCTGGGGCATGTTCTTTGGAAGGCGGGGTTCCCAGCAGGATGTTGGGAATGGGGTCAGAGGTTCCAGCTCAGAGAGATCAGCTGCCTAACACCTCATTTCACATGAGGAAGCAACTGATTGAGAAACAAATTAGAATCTGAAAGGTTTGCCATTCATCCAGGACTCCCTCTGTCTGTCTCTCTGTCTGTCTGTCTGTCTGCCTGAGGATGGTTTGAAGGGCAGTGACAAAGCCCTCTGGTGGTGAGTCAGCCCACTTCTCAGGGATGTCCCTCTGAGCACACAAGGAATAAGAAGGCAGTGAGTGCCCCCATCTGGCGGGAGTCAGGAATGTAGGACTCCTGATAAAAGATCCTAGAGGAGGCCCGGTGCGGTGGCTCACGCCTGTAATCCCAGCACTCTGGGAGGACTTGGCGGGCGGATTGCGAGGTCAGGAGATCGAGACCACCCTGGCTAACACGGTGAAACCCTGTCTCTACTAAAAACACAAAAAATTAGCCGGGCGTGGTGGCGGGCGCCTATAGTCCCAGCTACTCAGGAGGCTGAGGCAGGAGAATGGCGTGAACCCGGGAGGCAGAGCTTGCAGTGAGCAGAGATCACGCCACTGCACTCCAGCCTGGGCGACAGAGCGAGACTCCATCTCAAAAAGAAAAAAAAAAAAGAAAAAAAATCCTAGAGGAGTGACAACAGCCCCAAGGTGACATCATAGCAGGTTTAATGAGCACCTACTGTGTGCCAGGCTCTTTTCATATTCTATCTCATTTAATCCTCACAATCACCCCCATGAAGCCCCATTTACAGAAAAGAAAACTGAGGCTCCAAGGGGTTTGCTGCTGTGGCCAAGGTCACTCACTTATTCCATAGCACAGCCACAATCAAACTCAGGGTCCGGGTTTTATTTGCCAGATGGAGAAGAAGAGACGAAAATAATGAAAATAACATTTATTGAGCATCACCTGTGTCCCACTGCTATGGGCTGAATGGTGGCCCCCCAAAATTCATGTTGAATCCCTAACACCCAATGTGATGGTATTTGGAGATGGGCCTTTGGAAGGTAATGAGGGTTAGATGACATCATGAGGGCGAGGAATTAACACCCTTGTGATGGAATTAACACCCTTATAAGAAGAGATACCAGAGAGCTCCCTCTCGTTCTCCATCTTGTGAGGACACAGCAAGAAGGTGGCTGTCTGCAAGTCAGGAAGAGAGTCCTTACCAAGATCTGAATTGGCCAGCACCCCCAACTTGAACTTCTAGCCTCCAGAACTTTGAGAAATAAATGTCTGTTGTTCCAGCCATTTAGTCTATGGTATTTTGTTACGGCAGCCTGAGCTGATAAGACAGCAAATAGCATGGCCCCTATGATAAGAGCAGCCCACTTACCAAGTGCTTACTGTGTGCTATGCATGCAGTTAAGTGTCTAAGGGCATTATCCAAACCACTGGTTTTCATTAATCCTCACAATAACCCTGCAAAGTAAGTATAATACATATCCTGATTTAGAAATGAGACACAGGGAAGATGAGTAACCCACCCTGGAGTCAGAGCCTGCGTATGTAAGGGGCAGAACCAGCAGACCGAAATTACTGGCAGTGCCAAATGTGACCATGTGGCATGCCACTTCAGGTCCTCCAGGAAGCAGATGCCAAGATAGGATTCAATGTGCAAGAGATGTATTGGTGGAAACACCTGTGTAGGACAGAGAGGGAGCAGGAGGCAGCAGGGAGAGTTTGGCTGCTGTGTACATCCAACACCTAGGAAAGGTGAGCAAGAGGGAAGGACTGGGGAGGAAGAGCACCAGACAGCAGCAGAATTCCGGGAATGTCTTGGCTAGGCTGATGGGGAGTTCCCAAGTCAAGGCGCCGATAGAGGAATCCCACGTAGGGCAGGAATGGCCTGGTTCTAGTATTCCCACTGTGTTCAGTTGTGGCTGTGTTAAGTGTGACAACAAAGTAGACCATTGGTGGGTCAAAAAGTATGGCCACGGAACTATCTGTCAAATGTGCTTCCCACAGCGGATCCTCTTGAAGGGAGAGCTGAACAGAGCACCTCGGGGGCTGTCATGCTTGGTGTAGGTGGCATCCACCAGACCACCCGGCCACTCCATTGTACCCTATACCTATTGTGATTATGATTATGTGTGGGACAATTCTTTGAGACCATGTGAATATTCTATACTCCAACAACCTATTGGTTTACTGATATGATCTTTGAGCCAATTATGGGTTGCAAAATGATGATTTTCTGGTTCTTTCATGGCTTTTGAATGTATTCATTCTGTTGTTCTGTAAGACAGAACTCCCTTCTGCCTTTTTTAGTGTCACCATAAACTCATGGGGTTTTTTATTTAATATGTGATAACCCATTCCCATCACTCTTCTTTCAATATTTCAGTTGTTCTTGGGTGGACCGTCGGAGCCCCTTCCAACAGATCCTGTGTCTTGTTTGTCCTTTTATTAATAGTTTGTCCACATCGGTCTTTGAGCCCTTCCTTTTGCTCCAGACTCACCTTGTATGTTCCCTGTTCATTTCTTTGAGGAGTTGGTGAGGAATGGTCTTTAGAAACCAAGATCTGTGGAAAAGTATCCTCACTGCTGTTTTAGTTAAATTTTAATTATTAGCTTACAATGATTGCTCCAAATCAAATTCAACACCACAGGTTTCTCCCATGCTTTCCTTATGCCATACTTGAACCTCTCTTCTTCCACAGTGAGAACTCTGGCAGACAGCAACATCCATATATTAACTCCACTTCACGGGGCAAACGAATAACTACACCAATGCCACTACCAACAACAACTGCTCCACCAAAGTCATGATTTAGTGACGGTTATTTCATCCTTAAAATATAGCCCACTAAGAGTGTGCACCCACAGTCCTGGAATTCTTCCACTGTCTGTGGTTGCTATCAATTTGACAGGCAGGTTCGTTTGTTTCTATTTGTATTCAAGTCTAGGGTTGCTTTTCCCATCATTTTCTCTTTTTTTTTTTTTTTTTTTGAGACAGAGTCTCACTCTGTTGCCCAGGCTGGAGTGCAGTGGCACAATCTTGGCTCACTGCAACCTCTACCTCCCCGGTTCAAGCGATTCTCCTGTCTCAGCCTCCTGAGTAGCTGGCATTATAAGCGCTTGCCACCACGCCCGGCTAATTGTTGTGTTTTTAGTAGAGACCGGGTTTCACCATGTTGGCCTGGCTGGTCATGAACTCCTGACCTCGTGACCTGCCCACCTCAGCCTCTCAAAGTGTTGGGATTACAGGTGTGAGCAGCTGCATGTGGCCTCCCATCATTTTTATTTAATTTTTTACTCAGTAAATTATTTATATGGCTCAAAACTTAAAAATTGTAAAGATAGTGACTCATCTCTACCCTTTTCTCCCCATTTATTGCTTTCATAGGTAAACATTTTCACTATTTCTGGACTTACTCTTCCCACATTCTATTTTTATAAATTGTAATGGTTCTACAAAAAAAAAAATGGAACTTTTTTGCACTTAAAAATATATTTTGGAAACAACTCCATTTAGCTCATAGAAATTCTCTTCAATTTATTTTTTAATTAAATTTGAATTACCCAAGTAAACACAGCTCTCATCTTTGTTTTTTAGAAGTTGAACATCGCATGCAAGGCTGAAGGCCTCGCTCACTGCCCTCCAACCTCCTAACCCTCCTGGAGCCCTCCCAGAGCTTGGTCTTCCTCCTCCAGACCATTCCCCACGCAGGTATAAATTTCTATTTATTCTTGGAGGTTTCTTTGCATAGATGGTATCACATTATAAAATTATTCTGCACCAGACGCAGTGGCTCATGCCCGTAATCCCAGCACTTTGAGAGGCCGAGGCAGGTGGATCACCTGAGATCAGGAGTTCCAGACCAGTCTGGCCAACATGACGAAACCCCATCTTTACTAAAAATACAAAAATTAGCCGGGCATGGTGGGTGGCAGACGCCTGTAATCCCAGCTACTCTGGAGGCTGAGACAGGAGAATCTCTTGAACCTGGGAGGCAGAGGTTGCAGTGATGCGAGAATGCACTACTGCTCTCCAGCCTAGGTGACAGAGCAAGACTCCATCTCAAAAATTATATAAATATATATATATATATATATAGCTTTACTGTATTAATTATCTTGATTAGAGTCTTAGGGGGCACCCCCTTTAAATTTTGCATCTGAAACAAATACCTCACTCAGCTCACCTTAATCCTGGCCCTGCCTTGTGCAATTATTTAACTCTTTTATGCCTCAGTTTCCCCATCTGTGAAATGGGAGGAATAACAGCACCTCTCTGACAGTGTAAATAAGCTAAGATATGTATAGAGCTTCAATCAGAGCTCAACAGGTGCTAGTTAAGTATTATCTATCATTATGATGGCCATCACGCCAGACACAGAGCACACAGTTAATGCTGGACAACAAATGAAAGCTACAATAACTACTGCATGCCTGAGAGTTAGTTCAGACCTCTTATAATCATCACATCAAACAAGATTTCGCCATAATTCTCTAGGAAACACCATGTACTTGGTGGTTCTTTTTTCCCCACAGTGATTTGTTTCCAATGTAATCTCACAGTTGTTTTATGAAGGATAAAAATTCCTCACTACAGTCATTCAGCACTCTTGCAAAACCCCATTCATTGCTGGCCATGATTACATCTTGCCTCTTCCTGCAAGCTCTCCGCTGCTCCGGGATCCCTGTCTGGACCTGAGTTGCAAATGCATCTCAATTGCCTGTCAACATGGCCTTCGCTGCCTGCTTTCCTCTCACACTCAGTCTAATTCACAAAAGACATTTACACAAATGTTCTTTTCGCTACTTAGGTCTCCTGCCAGTGCGAAAACCTAAGGAGTGCCCAGGCAGTCCTGCCTCCCTCCTTACCTACCGGCTTTTAACTCAGTCTTCCATCTTTCAACTCTTCATTCAACTTGTTACATCATCTGCCTGTGCTAGCTTGCTTTAAAATACAGCTTAATCACTTTGGGAGGCTGAGGAGGGCGGATCACCCGAGATCAGGAGTTCAAGACCAGCCTGGTCAACATGGTTAAACCCCTTCTCTGCCAAAAATACAAAAATCAGCCAGACATGGTCGCGGGCACCTGTAATCCCAGCTACTCTGGAGGCTGAGGCAGAAGAATCTCTTGAACCCGGGAGGCAGAGGTTGCAGTGAGCCGAGATCATGCCATTGCACTCCAGCTTGGGCAACAGAGAGACTCCGTCTCAACAAAATAAATAAAAATAAAAATAAACAATTAAATAAAATACAACTTAATGATTAATCTTTCTCTTATTAAATTGTTCCTTTTTCCTTTTACCCTAACATATTAATTCTTTTTCTTCCATTTTCCACGCCTTTTCTACTTGCTTTCCATTCTGTATCTTGATGTTCTAGGCCTGATTCTATTCTCTGGTCTCCTGGCCCATTCAAATCAAAGCGACACATATTGATCTCCATTTCCGTTCAGGACTTCCCAGTTATCCCCAGTTCTATTTAATGCATCCATTTGTAAAGCTGTATCTTCCTGGATCCACTTTCCTTTTGATTAACTTCACAATAAGGACCACTGCCACAGCCACAGTCACTGTCACTCCTGGCCCCACGCCCAGGCAGCTCCTCTGCTTTGGCCTTCATCCCCAGATCCTCCTGCCCATCTCAGCACCTGCAGGAACCTTCACATCTGTCCTTAAATCTGCAGATGATGGCCCTAGGGCAGCCAGACACCAGTGAACAGAGGGACCTCTAGGCCCTGGGATGCAAAGCAGAAATGCCAACAGCTTCTTAATCACAGTAAGAGTACATGTATTGATTTCCTCTTGGGTCCAGGATCCATTTAGAAGAATGCTTTTGTTGTTGTTGTTGTTGTTTTCCATTTCTAAGTAGTTAGGTTTTTGCTTTTAACTTAAACTGTGGTATTCATATCTTGATTTCATTGCTTTGTAGTCAATGAACATGGACAATAAACTTTCTGCCTTTTGTATTTAATTTGACTTTTCTTAGTGGTGTCAGATAGAGTCCATCTTTGTGCTTGGTCCACGGGCACCATAAAGATTTATTCTTTATTTGCAAAGTACAAAATTGAATGTGTGTCCCTTAACTCCACCTTATAGCTGTGATGGTAACAGCCACCATCCACTGAGGGTTTGCTGTGTACATGGATCTATGCTGAGCCCTTTCCATGAATTCTCTCATTCAGTCCCCAGGACCCTGCAAGATATGTCTTTTGTGATCCTCTTTTTACTGATAAGGAAACTAAGGCTCAGAGAGGTTCAGTAACTTGCCTACAGTCACATAACCAGAAGCATGTAGCTGGGATTTCAATTTAACTCTGATTCCTAAGCTTGGGCTAGTTTATAATTAAAGTCCTCCATATCAGGGACTCTTCCCTTGATATTCATGGAGCTCATGGCGGTGTAATGAACGTCCCAGTTGTGTGCAAAATCTGACAGACCTGCAGATGTACACTGGGTAGAGGAGGGCCCACTGAGCTCACTCACTGCTCTAAAATGGCCAAGAACGTTGCTCTGTGCTTGGATTTACTTCTTGTCTATTTGATCTAGCAAAGGATGGGACAGAGGTTTAGCACGCCCCTCCCCTCTTGGGTTTATTTCCATGTCTTTCTTCTGCTTTGTCTATTTTGTTGCACTGTTTTTCAGCACATAAATTTCAGTGTAAATGATACCATCCTCCTTCTCAGCATAAAATGACTCTCCTGAACTGAACAACTATGTTTTGGAATCCAGGTTTAGCCCTTGCTGGCTGCGTTACCTTGGACCACACATTTCCCTTCTCTGAACCTTGGTTCTCTAGTAAGGTCTCCCATTCCTGACATTAAGGCCTTGGTTAGGCTTAGCAGAAACCATCGAAGCCCATGAGGCCAGAAACATATGTCTACACCTGAGTTCCTGTTTCCTCCTCGCAGAAATATTTTTCTCCCCACATTCAACCAGAGAGCTGGCTCTGGGCTTCCTCGCCCCTGGGAGATCTGAAGCAAGACTTTTCCTTCTTAAACTTAAGCCCCCTGAGGAAAGCAGGATTTGAAGAAGAAAGTAAAAGAAAGAAGCAGTCCTGGCCAGGCGCGGTGGCTCATGCCTGTAATCTCAGCACTTTGGGAGGCTAAGGCGGGCAGATCACCTGAGGTCAGGAGTTCATGACCAGCTGGCCAACATGGTGAGACCCCGTCTCTACTAAAAATACAAAAATTAGCCAGGTGTGGTGGCAGGAGCCTGTAATCCCAGCTACTTGGGAGGCTGAGGCAGGAGAATCGCTTGACCCAGGAGGCAGAGGTTGCAGTGAGCCGAGATGGCGCCACTTCACTCCAGCCTGGGCAACAAGAGAGAGACTCTGTCTCAAAAAAAAAAAAAAAAAAGAAAAGAAAGAAAGAAAGAAAAAAGAAAAAGAGAGAGAGAGAGAGAAAGAGAAAGAAGCAGCCCTGACACCAAAAGCTGGTAGCTGGCCTCCTGCTTCCAGCCAGGCTGCGCCACTCCATCCTGAACACACACAGTTTCACAGAATAGCAACGTCAGATGAGGACACTGTGAAGGTGAGAAAGCAGAGCAAAAAAAGACCACTCCTTCATCATGATCTGCAGAGAAAAAAACCAAGACCCTGGGCAATGTCCTAACAGCACGTATCCCCCTTCTGCCCAAACTGAGCAATTGGGCTATTTTCCCCCTGCCTCCTAGATAAAAAGTAGTACTAGACTCTGAATTACCCCTGCTTCCTGACAGCAGCCCAGCCAGAGCAAAACCCCACCTCTCTGACTCCTCTCCCAAATCCCCCAACACAGCCCAAGATCTAACAAGCCCCTCCTAACGGTTCAGGGTTTCTGTGTGTATGAGAGATGGAATCAAGGCTGGAGTACACATTTGGCACACAGAAGGTGCTCAATCAAAATGGTTGCCATTTACATGAGGGGGCGGGACAGGAAGAGAAATCAGACAGAAAGCTCAAACAAGTTTATGTCAGGGAAGATAAAATAGTACTTATCAATAATTCAAAACCTCAGACCTACTGTTATCTAACAGTAGCTTGAATGAAGAGGAAATTAACTACTAGTGCTTCCAAAATAACAAAACAATGAGAATAAGAATTGCTGGGCTGGGCCTGGTGGCTCACAGCTGTAATCCCAGCATTTTGGGAGGTCGAGGTGGGGGAATCACTTGAGGCCAGGAGTTAGAGACCAGCCTGCCCAACAAGGTGAAACCTCGTCTCTACTAAAAATACAAAAAAAAAAAAAAAAAAGGCCAGGCATGGTGGCACATGCCTGTGGTCCCAGCTACTCGGGAGGCTGAGGCAGGAGAATCACTTGAACCAGGAGGTGGAGGCTGCAGTGAGCCGAGATCACATCATTGCCTGAGCAACAGAGCAAGACTCTGGGCAAAAAAAAAAAAAAAAAGAGTTGCAACATCTCTTTCGCCGCTTGACCATTATTTGAGCACTTACTGTTTGCTCTACACTTTCTGTGCCTCATCTCTAATCCTCCCAAGAATCTAGCAGGTGAAGTAACCATTTGAGGGTTTCAATAGGTACAAAATGAAAAGAACCTTGTTCTAGAATTTCCAGAAAGATGGAATAAACATGTTTTATCCTCTTCTTCCTACAAAAAAATAAAATAAAATAAAAAATCGTAGATATTTGATATAAAACAAACGTAAGAAGACTCTGGAAGGTGGAGAGAAGAAGGCAGACCCGCTGGAATGTTAAGACCCAACTAACAGCACGGTGGTCAGTTCCCTGGCTTGTTCCCAGGCTGAACACCAGACAAGCCAGAAACCCAGAAACGTCAATGGGTCGACTAAAGAAGCTCCCAAAAGAGCCTGCACTCTCTCACTAGAAGACCAGGCAAGGGGCAGCTTGGCAAGACAGGAAACGCTCAGATAATAACCACTCTGCTGCAGCCCAACTCCACAGAAAACACCGCCCACGCCCACGAAGGCCAAGGGGAGGGCCTGGACTTTCACCCTGGCCAAGCTGTAGCAAGCCTCCCCTACTGCACCACCTGGGCGGTGTCGGAGAGACCCAGAAGGAAGCTGGTGGTCCTGAGGCCTCCTCCATTGTGTCAGTGGAGACTATGGGGGGAGCCTGGCCCAGCCATGGTAACAAGGTGCCCCTCGACCTCCCTACTGGGGTGGTGTCAGAGGAGACCTGAGGAGAGTCAGGACTATTACCACCACTCACCAATGGTGAGACCACTCCATATAGACAGTGGCAGTGGAGGCCGCATGGGAAACCGGAATTCCCACCCCTGCCCAGCAGTAATAAGAAGCCCCCTGCTTCAGGCGTAAACATAAGCCAAGTGGGAAACCTGGACTTCCACCCTCACTTGGCAATAACGAGGAAGAGGCCCCTACATCCTCTACAACAACATCAGAAAATCCCTGCTAAAACCTACGATTTAAATAAGATCCAGAGTCTTATGATACCCAAAATGGCCAAGTTTCAATCAAAAATCACTTATCAGGCCGGGCACAGTGGCTCACACCTGTAATCCCAGCACTTTGGGAGGCCAAGGCAGGGGAATCACTTGAGGTCAGGAGTTCGAGACCAGCCTGGCCAACATAGTGAAACCCCATCTCTACTAAAAATATTTTTTAAAAAAATTAGTCAGGCATGGTGGCGCATGACTGTTGTCCCTCCCAGCTATTCGGGAGGCTGAGGCAGGGGAATCACTTGAACCTGGGAGGTGGAGGTTGCAACAAGCCAAGGTTGCATCACTGCACTCCAGCCTGGGCGACAGAGTGAGGCTCTGTCAAAAAAGAGAAGAAAAAAAAATCAAAATCACTTATCATACCAAGAACCAGGAAGATCTTAAATAAAATGAGAAAAGACAATCAACAGATATCAACATCAAGATGACACAGATGTTTGAATTATCTGACAGGGATTTTAAAGCAGAAATCCTAAAAATGCTTCAACAAACAAGAACACATTTAAAATCAAGCATAAAATAGAAAGTCTCAGCAAAAAGTGTGAAGATATAAAGAACCAAGAAGAAATTTAGGAACCAAAAAAATACAATAACCAAAATTAAGAACCCAATGGATATCTCAACACCAGAATGGATATGACAAAGGGAAGGATTAGTAAACTTGATGACAGAACAAAAGAAATGACCCAACCTGAACAGCAGAGAAGAAATAAATTGGGAAAAAAATGCACAGAGCCTCAGGTACACGTACAACTGTAACAGAAGATCTAACACTCATGTCATTGGAGTTCTGGAGGGAAAAGAGAAAGAAAAGGAAAGGAAAGGATGAAGAAGGCGGCACTGAAAAAGGATCTGAAAATGTTTCAGCTTTGTGCAAAAAAAAAAAAAAAAAAAAAAGTCTACAGATTTAAAAAGTTGAGAAAACCCCAAATAGGATCAATCCAAAGAAATCCACGAGAAGACACACATGGTCAACTTTCTGAAAGCTAAAGACAAAGCCAAAGAGAAGTAACACATTGCCAACAGGGGGCGGGAGGGAATTCAAATGACAACTCATTTATCATCAGATACCATGGAGACCAGAAAGAAGTGGCAAAATATTTTTCAGATGCTAAAACTGCCAACCTAGAATTGTAGATCTAGAAAAGAAAAAAAAATCCTTCAGGAATGAAGGAGAAATCAAGACATTCTCAGATGAAGGAATACCAAAATTTGTCAACAGCAGACCTACCCTAAGAGAATGGCTAAAAGAAGTTTTCCAAACACAGGAAATGACAAAAGATAGAATATTGGAACATCAGGAATTTAAAAAAAAAAAAAAAAAAAGCATGGAAACCGGGCACGGTGGCTCACACCTGTAATCCCAGCACTTTGGGAGGCCAAGGAGGGCGGATCATGAGGTCAGGAGATCTAGACCATCCTGGCTAACAGGGTGAAACCCCGTCTCTACTAAAAGTACAAAAAAAATTAGCCGGCGCAGTGACGGGCACCTGTATTCCCAGCTACTCGGGAGGCTGAGGCAGGAGAATGGCATGAACCCAGGAGGCGGAGTTTGCAGTGAGCCGATCACACCACTGCACTCCAGCCTGAGCGACAGAGCGAGATTCCATCTCAAAAAAAAAAAAAAAAAAAAAAAAAAGCATGGAAACAGCAACTATATGTGTAAATAAGATAGACTTTCCTTCTTTTTTTGAGTTTTCTGAATTATGTTTGACTGTGAAACAAACATTATAACACTGTCTAATATGATTCTCAATGTATGAAGAGGAAATACTTAAGGCTATTATAAGCAGGGGAGGAGAGGGGACATAAAAGGAGATAATGTTTCTATACTTCATTTGAACTGATAAAATGTTAACACCAGTAGACTTTGATAAGCTTTGAATATATAATACCTAGAGCAACCACTAAAAGCAGCTATATGAAGTTATACACTCAAAAACACTATAGATATTCTTTTCAACACATGGGGCTGAGACAACTGGATAACCACATGTAAAAGAATGACACTGGACTCTGACCTCATACCGCATACAAAATATTAATTCAAGATGAATCAAATGCCTAAATATAAGGAGTAAAACTATAAAACTCTTAGAAGAAAACACAGAAATAAGTTTTTATGATCTTGAATTTGGCAATGGATTCTTAGATAAAACACCAAAAGCAGCAACAGGAGAAAAAGTCGATAAAGTAGGCTTCATCAAAACTGAAGACTTTCGTGCTTCATAGGACACTACCAAGAAAGTGAAAAAACAACCTACAGTATGTGAGAAAATATTTGCAAATCAGAATCTGCTAAGAGACTTGTAACTAGAATAAAAAAGAACTCTTACACTCAATACTGAGAAGACAAATAACTCAATTCAAAAATGGGCAAAGGACCCGAATAAACCCTTCTCCAAAGAAGATATATAAATGGCCAGCAAGTACATGAAAAGATGCTCAACATCGTTAGTCATTAGAGAAATGCAAATTAAAACCACACTGAAATACTACTTCATACCCATCAGGATGGCCATATTAAAAAAAAAAAAAAAAAAAAAAAAAAAAAAACGTATGTTTTTGCAAAGAAAAGGGGAAAATAAAAAAAAAAAAAAAAAAAAAAAAAAAAAAAACCGTATGTGTTTGCAAGGAAATGGAGAAATTGGAACCCTCATACATTGCTGGTGGAACTGTTACATGATACATCCACTGTGGAAAACTATTTGATGGTTCCTCAATACGTTAATTAATGAATGACCACGTGACTCAACAATTCCACTCGTAAAGAATTGAAAACAGGTATTCAAACCAAGACTTAGACACAAATATTCACAGTGGCACTATTCACAATTGCCAAAAGGTGAAAACAACCCAAATGGCCATCAACTTCTGAGTGACTAAACATTCACGGTGTTATAGCCACACAATGGAATATCACCACACACCTATGAGAACAGCTAAATTAAAAATAGTGGCAGTATCAAATACTGGTGAGGATGGAGAGAAATTTGATTTCTCATACATTGCTAGTGAGAATGGAAAATGATGCAGCCCTTCTGGAAAACAGTTGGCAGTTTCTTAAATAGGTACAAAACTTACCAGACTCTAAAGATATTTCAGTATTCTTGAACTGAAAGATTCTAATGGAAAATGAGACTGAAGAAGTAGTTAGAAATCTGGGGATACTGAGCAGAAATTTCACAAAGCTCTTCCGTCTTGCAGGGAAGTGAGCGGAAGTAGAAGACAGCAAGCTATGGAAACTTACTCCAAGGAAAAAGAGAGTGACATCTGGCTGCACCCCCCTCACTTTTTGCTCTGACCTGAGCTGGCTGCCTGTACCTGAATATGGAAGAAGCAGAGACTCATTAGGGGATAAGCAGGATTTGACTCCCACCACTGTCTTCAAAGCCACTGTCAGGTATCTGGAAGATCTGTAGCTCTTTCTCCCTGAAGCTTTGTAAGGCCTTCCAGACTCCGTCCCCTACTAAGGCCCTTTCCTACCCACTCCCTGGCATCTGTCTCTTTATGCTTCCCTTTATATCCTGCTCTGAAGGTCCACTTCTTGGCCTCTTTCCAACAGGCCCCCCTTGGAGGGCACTTGTCTTCCAGCCATGTGCTTCCAGGTGACTCCAGCCCAGCCATGTTCCCAGCATGCACTGGACCCAAAGGAACTGCTAGCACCTTTGCCTGGCCAGATTCTGGAAGTGAGGCCACTGTCTTCTGAGTCTTCTCACTTGGCTGTGCCCTCATGGGTGGCTCCAGCCCACCGTGGCCCTCAGTGTTTTCCAGAGCACAGGCAGATTCCAGTGACTTCGGCTCCGCTCCCATCCCCAATTCCCCTCTCCCACACAATGAGCATCCACACTACTGGAGCCCTCCAGGGTCTGTAACTCAACAAAGGTGGGGTGGGTTGGAGGGCAATGAAGAAAGTGTCAGTTTCCCTGCTGGCTGACCCCCTACTTTCTACAAGCAATGTCTTGAAGGCCACCCCCTTTTTGATCTGTAAGAGGGAGGGAGAGAACCAAGAGAAGAGAAAGAGAAATATATCACCCCAAAAACTCTCTTCAAAGAAATCCTCACCTCCGTGATCTTCAGCTTTCTCTGGTGTGACCTGGGGTGACGGTGAACTAAGAGTCACAAACCTCTTTTACCCCAGGGATTTAATTCTGCTTTAAGGCCTAAGCATACACAGTGTGGGCCTATTTATCTGACCATCACTCCTCTCTTAAAAATCCTCTAAAGTTGGCCATACGCAGTGCCTGATGCACTCTGGGAGGCCGAGGCCGTTGGATTGCTTGCGCTCAGGAGTTTGAGACCAGCCTGGGCAACATGGCGAAACCCTGTCTCTACTGAAAATACAAAGAGTTTTTCATGGCGGTGCATGCCTGTAATTCCAGATACTCAGGAGGCTGAGACAGGAGAATCGCTTGAACCCGGGGGGTGGAGATTGCAGTGAGCCAAGATCATGCCACTGCACTCCAGCCTGGGTGACAAAGCGAGACTGTCTCAAAAAAAAAAAAAAAAAAAAAAAAAATCCTCTAAAGTCTTCTTAGGGACCTTCCAATAAAATCCAAAACACTGAATAAAGCCCACCTCCACTACATCCCTGCCTTGTCTTACAGCATGCTCCTCCTCTGAGGCCTTCTCACCATTCCTTGAATGGCCACCTCAGGACCTTTGCACATGCTGTTCCCTTGAACTGCCACCTCATCCCATGATTAAGTCAGTCACACTTATCCATCAGTTCTCCACTTAAATATGACCTTCTCAAGGCAGCCAGCAAGCCAGACTGTGCTCCTACACCTTCACAGCACCTATCACAGCTTGTGAACATAAGTTTATAAATAGCCAGGGACATAAGTGTGTGAACTCTGCAGACTGCTTTGGTTCAAATCCTGGTTCTGCCACTTACCAGCTTTCGTGAGTCATTGAACCTCTCTGTACTTCATTTCTTTGTCTGCAAAATGGGGGAAAAAAAAAATAGTACCTACCTGATAGCCCTGTTGTGAGGATTGAGTGGTTATATGTAGAGTGCTTAGAAGTATCTGGCCTAGGCACAGGGTAAGTGCATAGTATCTGTTTAAATAAGCAAATAAGGCTGGGTGCAATGGCTCATGTCTGTAATCCCAACACTTTGGGAGGACAAGGCAGGAGGATCACTTGAGGTCAAGAGTTTGAAACCAGCCTTGGTGACAGAGTGAGAACCTGTTTCTAAAAACTAAAATAAATAAGCAAATAAATAAAAATGCATATATGATGCTAATGGTAGGTTATATAGTAAAATAAGTAAAAAGGCTGGAAGATATTTTTTAATGTCCCCAAATCATCAAAAAACCTCACATTTGTGTCCCCACACAAGGAACCGTAATTGGTGACTGAAGAACTCAGGAACAGTTTTACACTAGAGGCATTTGTCAATCTGACCAGTTGAGAGGCTGAATCGCCCTCTTGTCAGCCTCAAAGTGCTAGGTGGGCACAATTTAGAATTAGGGACTGTCAAGGGCTGAGATCTTAGTAAACCACCTCCACCTTTTGGGCTGGGACTCTGGCAGGCTGCCTTCTGGAAATAAGGGCAAATCAGAAAGAAGCCAGCCATGAAATAGACTGTGGTTTGGTTTTATGGCATCAAGCCTGGAACTTAGGCCATAGGGTCCCAAAACCCTCTATGAGGGAAGATAATGTCGTTAGGCCTCAAACTAGTTCAATAAATGCTTTTTCAATAAAGTATCCAGAAAAAAAAGATAGAAGAAGATAAAACAAAATGAATTAGAATCAGCAGAAACAATAGACATTAGAAACAGACCTATAGAATTCCAGAAGTTGGAATTCTCAGAAAAACTGTGAAACAGTGTATTTTATCAACTTCAGCATGCCATTAATTATAAGAGACAGCATCATTTCATGTTCTGTGAAAGAAGAAAAACAGGCTGCCAGTCAGTCACATTAGTCTCTCGTTGCTTTGAAATGTATTTTATCCATGACAAGAGATTTGACAATTTCTCCTGCCTCCAGTTGCACAACTTGGTGAATGATGGGCAATCTTTTGCATGGCTTCAGTAACAAAAATAACACAAGGCTTCCAGCCAAAATGGAATAACAGAGTCTAGATTTACCCTGCCTTCCGAAATAACTAAAATCTGAGACAAAATAGATCCAACAATAGTAGTCAAGACATTAGACTTCAGAAAATAAAGGTCAATGACTCTGAAGGACAAGAAACAAATGAGGGGAGCCCTATGGTTGCCCAACCACAGCACAGGATGGGGAAACCCGGGCAGCCTCCCTGAGTTATAGAGAAGAGGCTGGGAGTTCAGGAAAAGTCAAAGCAACAAGAGTTTTCAGAGCACAGTGTTGGGGAGGAGAAAGATTCACAGGGAGAACTCCAGAGACCCCCAGAGGATGCCCTTCAAAGGGCACTCCAGCTGAACGTTTATCAGCACATGCATCCGAGGAAAGGACTCCATGCCAGGGAAAGAACCACCTTTAAAGGTTACAGCCAAATGCTCAAAAAGCTCGCACATGATCGAGAATAGTGCTTCTCTCCTATGGCAAGAATGGGAAGGTCATAACTCATAACTCACAGGGCATCAGTCAGATTTCTAAGAAGGATCTTGCCTCAGTAGTGGGGAAAAGTTGACCCTAGATTAAATGCAGCTCTCATACTGCCTAACAAAATACAAAGGGAAGATCCGAAAGGATCAAGCCATTTCCAAATAGCTTTACTGCATTCCAGAACAAAGCTCGAGAATATTTATATGACTATAAAAATATCCAGCACCCAACAAGGTAAAATTCGCCACATCTAGAACCCAGCCCCATCTCAGCATCTCCACTGTTAATACCTGGTCTGAGCCATCATCTCTCATCTGGACCATTGCAGTAACCTCCTAGAAGGCTGCCCCCTTCTGTGCTTGCCTCTAGTAATCAGGATAGGATAGGCTAGGCTGCAGTAAAAAATAATATCAAAAGCCCAGTCACTGAGCCAACAAAGCTTTTGCTCACACATTTGGCACATGTCCGCAGGGGGGCTCTGTTCCTCATTGTCCCTCCAAGACCCAGACTGACGTCATCTGAAGCACTGCCAGGCACAGAATAGAGGCAAAGTTGCCCACTGGGTCCTCCTGCCTGGAGGGGAACCACTTTGCTTCTCTTCACATTTCAATGGCCAAGCGAGTCACAGGACCCACTCAGAGTGGCAGGGGGTGGAAGACTGCGATCCAGGCCCATCCCCAGGAGAGCTGGTATCTATCCTTCTAGATGGAGCAAGCTCTCCAAAACAGAAGTTAGGTCATCCTGCTCCTCTCCCTCCAACTCCCTCAGAGTCAAAGCCAGCGTTCCCACGATCCCTGCAAAGCTCCACGTGCCCTGGTGCCTCTCTGTCCCCGTATGTCCTGCTTCTCTTCCCTCTTCTCACTCCACTCCAGCCACACTGACCTCCTTTTTCTTCCTCAGACCTTCCAGCCACGTTCCCACACTTGGGCCTCTGTACTGACTGATCCCGCTTTCTGGAAGGTTCTTCCCCCAGGCGCCTGCACGGCTCACTCCCTCACCTCTTTCTGGTTTTTACTCAAATGTCACTTTCCCTGAAGACCTTCTACCCTATTTTAAGCTGCCTCCTATTCTCTCCACCCCAGCAGCCCCGTCCCCGTTATCCCTGCGTCGTGTTTGTTGCGTTCATAGCGGTATCGTGTTCATCACCTTTTAACAGGCTGTTCAATTTCCTTATGGATGATATTTATTGCTTATTGCCTGACTCCCCTGTTAGAATGTGAGCGCCACAAGAAAATGAGCCTTCACCTGTTTAGTTCACTGGTGTATCCCAAGCACCTCACACAGCACAGTGCCTGGCACGCGTCAGGCTCTCTGTAAAGACTCGCTGACCTGGTGAACCTATTAACTGCACTTTTGGATCATGTTCCGAAGCACTTTCTCTGAGTAGGAAAGGCTGAACCACAACCTTTATAGACAATGGAACAAATTCATGGGGTAACAAAGCAGTTAGATTCCCCAGGGAATGCGGGTCATAGGAAGCACTGGGGAGCAATTATTAAACATTAATTGTTGCTCCTTGTGCCTTGGCGGCCATGGCAGGCTGCCACCTTGTGGCTGAATAAGGAAATGCACTCAAGCAGCTCAAAGGTAGGTAACCTCCATCTTTTAAGCACCCTTAGTCTTTCTGCAGGTATCTCCAGGCTTCTGTGAACAAGTTGAGAGTCACCAGGCTTGGACGCCTCAGAGACTACTGGAGTATGTGCCCATTGACATGAAACATAAGCCAAAACTCTTTTGTGATCAACATGATCTTTCATACGTGCACACATCCATTCATGATTTTCTCATTCATTCATTCACCCATCTATCCATTCATTCACCCATCCATCCATTCAACAAAGATTTGCTGAGCACACCAGGGGCCAGATACTGTGGGATAGAAGGGTCCCTGCCCTTCCTGTGGAAGAGACACCCATCCACGTATTCAACAACTATTTACTAAGAGCCTGCTGGCACTGTGCTGGCATTGGGTGATAAAAACTAATGAGACAGACTGGACTGCCCTCAAGGGGAGTTCCAGTTGGGAGAGAAACAAGAAAAGGATGACAACAGCAATAAATGCTGTGAAGGAAATACACGGTGTGTGTGGAGGGGCAGGGAACTACTTTAGGGAAGGCCTCAGAAGAGCTGACATTTAAAGGAAAGCTTGAAAGATAAAGGGTTGGGGTAAATGCATTCCAGGAGGAGAGAACAGCATGTGCAAAGAGATGTGTGTTTTAAGAATAAAGAGAACAGCCGGGCGCGGTGGCTCATGCCTGTAATCCCAGCAGTTTGGGAGACCAAGGCAGATGAATCACCTGAGGTCAGGAGTTCGAGGCCAGCCTGGCCAACATGGCGAAACCCCATCTCTACTGAAAATACAAAAATTAGCCGGGCGTGGTGGCGGGTGCCTATAGTCCCAGCTCGGGAGGCTGAAGCAGAAGAATTGCTTGAACCAGGAATGCGGAGGTTGCAGTGAGCCGAGATCGTGCCTGGGCAACAGAGCGATACTCCATCTCAAAGAAAAAAAAGAAAAAAGGATGGAGAGAAGGTCAGAGTGGCTACAGGGGAGCGTGCCAGGGAGCAGGATGTTATGAGGTCGACAGGTCACGAGAGGCTAGTTCCTGCTGGGTCTTGGAAGCTGTGATGAGGACTTTCTCTTTGTTCTAAGAGTAATAGGAAGTCACTGGAGCATTCTAAGCAAAGGTGGGGTGGGGGTGGGGAATATGATATGACTTGCCTTTTCGAAAGACCCATCTGGCTAGTGATAGAGAACAGCTTAGAAAGGACAGGGGCTGGTGTCTTCCCAGTTTTGTATCCACTCCCACCTACATCATGGAGGAGAGCGGACACCCGTCCCTGTCGAGGGAAATCTTGCCTCAATGGAAAGAACATAAGTCAAGCAGCCAGACAGATCTGAGTTCAAATCCCAGCTCCACAATTTTCCTGTGTTACAACCATGGGCAACTTCTCTAAGCTTCAATTTTCTCACTGGAATGGAAAAAATACTATGCACACTGCGGGCATATTAGATACAGACACTGATATAAACTATGTGGTGCTATAGACAGCAATTGGTTCGTGCACAAGAAAAGCTATATTACAACACACATCCCTTTGCAAAGTGGGGAAAAGAGAGAAAGATGCATAATTTTTTTTTTTTTTTTTTTTTTTGAGACGGAGTCTCGCTCTGTCGCCCAGAGTGGAGTACAGTGGTGCAATCTCAGCTCACTGCAACCTCTGCCTCCCGGGTTCAAGCGATTCTCCTGCCTCAGCCTCCAGAGTAGCTGGGACTATAGGTGCCCGCCACCACGCCCGGTTAATTTTTTGTATTTTTAGTAGAGGCGGGATTTCCCTGTGTTAGCCAGGATGGTCTCGATCTCCTGACCTCGTGATCCACCCACCTCAGCCTCCCAAAGTGCTGGGATTACAGGCGTGAGCCACCGCGCCCAGCCAAGATGCACAATTTATAAATGCAAAGTAGGTACACATGACAGGAGTACTGAAGGAACCAGGTCATGGAAACCTTGAATGCCAACCTAAAGCTCATGAACACATGTGAGTGGTAGAAGCCAAGTGAGGGTTTCTGAGCAGGGGAGGATCCACAGAGCTTCGCTTTAGGAAGATACAATTGGCAGCCAGGAAAGAAGGAGAAGATAGAATGAAGGCAGCTGGGGTCTCCTTCCCCCTGTCCCTGAGCCATCACATCACTCAACTTCCTCCCAACCTCCAAGGCTCTGCCCTGCAACCTGGGCACCTGGAATTTTGCCATAAGGTCTGCTTTCTTATAGCCTGTGGTCTATTTCACTGGACCACATGTGTCAGGCCACTGAACATTAGAAAGCGTGGCCACATTAGTTATGACCACCCTGCAACGCCAGCCAATCAGACAGCAGTCACGGAGGGAATCACTTTCCAAGCCCAGCTTCTTCCCAGAGGCTGTGGATGGAGAAAGGAAAAGAAGGCGCAGACCTCAGCTCCCGGGGCCTGGCTATCTGTCCTGGGGACTTAGGATTCAGGAGAAGTGCAGCCTGCCAGCCAGACAGACACCGAAATCACAAAAAGAGCAGAAGCTGATTCAGGTCGACAGACTCAATGCCCCTTGAACGTGTGGCCCTGATCACAAATAAACTGCCATGTGGAATTCTGCGGTCTGTTGGCTCCAGCATTGATTTTCTATGGTCTACAGCTCTCGAGCCTGCAAAATGCACTTCTAGAACAGAAATTTAGAGGAATGAAGTCAGCTAAGGTGGAAAATTTACCTCCTTTTCTACCCTCTACACTCCACACCTCAATCAGGGGAAGTGCCAGTGCTCCCAGAACAGTGTGAAACAGGGAAATGGCGTGGAGAGGTCTGGGGAATGGGCAGGGGCAACAGCAAGCCCAGCCCTGGAGGTTCAATTAATGTCCCTGAGGACTTAGGTTAGAGTTCATGAGATGGAGAGAAGTTCATTCAGCCCACAGCATCTCTTTGGGGCCTCTCTTTGCTAATTCTGTGCCAAAGGGGGGAAATTTGAGACAAATAAGGCCATTCCAGCTCCTTGGGAGCTTGGAGTCTGGCAGAAGAGTTGGATATTAAGAAAACAATCACGGCCGGGCGCAGTGGCTCAAGCCTGTAATCCCAGCACTTTGGGTGGCCGAGACGGGCGGATCACGAGGTCAGGAGATCGAGACCATCCTGGCTAACACAGTGAAACGCCGTCTCTACTAAAAAATACAAAAAACTAGCTGGGCGAGGTGGTGGGCGCCTGTAGTCCCAGCTACTCGGGAGGCTGAGGCAGGAGAATGGCGTGAACCCGGGAGGCGGAGCTTGCAGTGAGCTGAGATCCGGCCACTGCACTCCAGCCTGGGCGACAGAGCGAGACTCCATCTCAAAAAAAAAAGAAAAAAGAAAATCACAGCCCTGAATGACAGCTGGGACAAAGCACAGTGGCAGCCAGTGGGGAAGACAATTACCCATCTGGGAGTCAGGGCTTCCTAGAGGAAGTGGTCAGTGACATTCAGTATGGACTTTGAAGGCTGAATGAGAGTTCACCAGCAGACAAGGTGGGGAAATGAGCAGCTTATACCAAGGCATGTCGGTGATGTTACCGGAAAGGGTCCCGATTAAGACCTCAAGGGAGGGTTCTTGGACCTCATGCAAGAAATAATTTGGGGCAAGTCCACAGAGTAAAGTGAAAGCAAGTTAATTAAGACAGGAAAGGAATAAAGAATGGCTACTCCATAGGCAGAGCAGTGGCATGGGATGCTCGAGTCTAAGTATACCTACAGTTATTTCTTGATCATGTGCTAAACTGGATTATTCATGAGTTTTCCAGGAAAGGGACAGGGATTTCTGGAACTGAGGGTCCCTCCCCTTTTTAGACTATATAGAGTAACTTCTGGACGTTGCCATGGCATTTGTAAACTGTCATGGCACTGGTGGGAATGTCTCTTAGCATGCTAATAGATTATAACTAATGTATAATGAGTAGTGAGGACAACCAGAGATCTCTTTCTTTGCCACCTTGGTTTTGGTGGGTTCTGGCCGACTTCTTTACCACATTCTGTTTCATCAGCAAGGTCTTTGTGACCTGTGTCTTGTTCTGACCTCCTATCTCACCCTGTGACTAAGAATGCCTTAACTTCCCGGGAATGCAGCCCAATAGGTCTCAGCCTTATTTTAGCCGGTCTCTATTCAAGATGGAGTCGCTCTGCTTCACATGCCTCTGATAGTGGGAAAAAGCAGAATCTATTTTCTTCTAGAGATGACAAGTTATGTCTACTTTTGGGACATGGAGAAAGGGAGGTGACTGGTGGGAGGTGAACCTGGACACACAGCCAGGGGCTATAAAGAGGCTCCAGATGAGAAAAGAGTGAATGTGGTGCAGGGCAGCCCTAGAATTAAAATCAGCCTTGGGATTTGGATGGATAAAGATATCCATCGAAATGGATAAAGATACAGGTTAAAGGGAGATGTTTAGCTGTCAGTTTGGCCCGCAGCAAAATAATAAAAAACACATGGGGTTTTCAACATATGATCTAATTTAAATGCCAGAACATGCCTACAGGTCTTATCCCCATCTTCCAGATAAAAAAGACTGGGGCACAGAGAGGTCAAGCAGCCTGCCCAAGATCACACACCTGGCAAGTGGCCGAGCAAGTGCTGTACACAGATTCCCAGCTGAACACAAAGCCTGGAGTCAGGCAGGCTCCAGACGTCTGCTCCGGACCAGCTTTGGGGCCTTAGACTCTTTCATTTCACTCAGATTCTGTTTCCCATCGGCAACTGGAAAGGATGGCATCCAACTTGCAGGGCTGTTACGATCATTCAGATCATGTATATAAAGCACCATATCCCAGGACCAGGCCCATCAGCAAACCTCAAGAAATATTACTGGGGTGATGACCCATTTTTGGGATTTGAATTCCAAGTGGGATTTCTCTTCCATTCGAGTTCTCCTTTAGGTTTGGGCTCCCTGATGAACTTGAATTTGCAGAAGTGTTTTGTGTTTGTGACAAGGAACTAGTCCAGTTCCAGTGAATTGTAGTGACCATCTGGGTTGAGATTTTTATCAGCAGATAATCTTCAGTTCTCCCAAGCAGAGCCTAAATGGATCTTTCCAGTCTGAACAGCCAGCCTAAACTGCATCACCAGCCCACAATTCAGTTCTCCAAAAACTATGGTGGCCACTCAGAAAAGCCCAAGTTGTCTAGGAGGTAAATGGGTGATACAGAAAGGCAAGAAGAAAAAAAAACAATAACGCAATTTTAAAATGCATAAAGGACTTGAATAGACACTTCTCCAAAGACGATAAACAAATGGCCAAGAAGCACATGAAAAGATGCTGAACATCACTCATCATTAGAGAAATGCAAATCGAAACCACAATGAGATTCCATTTCACATCCATTAGAATGGTTATTATCAAAAACAAATGAACGAATAAAGAAATAAAAACAGGCCAGACACAGTGGCTCATCCTGTAATCCTAGCACTTTGGGAGGCCAGTGCAGGAACATCACTTGAGGCCAGGAGTCCAAAATCAGCCTGGTCAACATAGTGAGATTCTGTCTCTACAAAAGGAAACTTTTAAAATTAGCCAGATGTGGTGGCAGGTGCCTATAGTCCCAGCTACCAGGGAGGCTGAGGCAGCGGATCCCTTGAGCCCAGGAGATCGAGGCTGCAGTGAGCCATGATCAAATCACTGCACTCCAGCCTGGGTGACAGAATGAGATCCTGTCTCTTAAAAAACAAAACAAGGCTGGGGCAGTGGCTCATGCCTGTAATTCCAGCACTTTGGGAGGCTGAGGCGGGTGGATCACCTGAGGTCAGGAGTTCGAGACCAGCCTGGCTAACATGGTGAAGCCCCATCTCTACTAAAAATACAAAAATTAGCCAAGCGTGGTGGGCACCTCTAGTCCCAGCTACTTGGAAGGCTGAAATAGGAGAACTGCTTGAACCCAGGAGGCAGGGGTTGCAGTGAGCTGAGATTGTGTCACTGCACTCCAGCCTGGGAGACAGAGCAAGACTCTGTCTCAAACAAAACAAACAGACAAACAAAACAGGTAATAACAAGTGTTGGCAAGGATGTAGAGAAATTGGAACCTTTGTGCATTGCTGAGGGTATGCAAAATGCCACAGCCCCTGTGGAAGACAGTTTAGGGGTTCCTCAAAAAAAAATTAAAAATAGAATTACCTTATGATCCAGCAATTCCATTTCTAGGTATATGCACAAAAGAATTGACACCAGGGACTTGAACAGATATTCTTATACCAATGTTCATTGGTATAAATGAACAGCAGCATTATTCAGAATAGCCAAAAGATGAAAACAACCCAAGTGACTGTTGACAGATGAATGGATAAAGCAAAAGTGCTATATATATATATAATGGAATATTATTCAGCCATAAAAAGGAAGGAAATTCTGACACATGCTACAATATGGATGAGCCTTGAGGACATTATGCCAAATGAAATAAGCCAGACACAAAAAGACAAACACTGTGTGATTCCACTCATATGAAGTACCTAGTGTAGTCAAACTCTTAGAGATGGAAAGTAGCATGAAGGTTGCCAAGGCCTGGAGGAGGTTGGGGGGCGTGGGGGGACAGAGCTCCAGTTTAAGAAAACAAGCCAGTTCTGGAGAGGGATGGTGGTGATGGTTGCACAACAATGTGCGTGTACTTAATGCCACTCAACTGTATGCTTTAAAAATGGTTGAAATGTTAAATTTTATGCTATGTATTTTTTACTACAATAAAAAAGTAAGACAAAGGAAAGATACGGAAAGATGCAGGGATAGCATCTTCTGCTGCAGGTGGTTGTGGGGGAATCTTTGTCTTCCCCAGGCCAGGCCTGCCACGACAGAAGAGATGGACACACCCAGGAGAACCCACCTCTGCCATTCATGGTGTGGCTGGTGGCAGGTCTCTTCGCCTCTCCAGAAAAACCCAGGAAGCTGGCTGATTCAGAGATGGCCTCTAGCTTATGCCTTATTAGGAAGGCTTCGCTCCTAATAAGGCAATGGATGATGTAGCAGGGACAGAAAAGCAGACCTTCACTTCTTTGGAAGTGAGGCCTTAAGACCCTCTGACTTAGGAACTGTACTTCAGAAGAATGTGCCTTACACGTATTATATCAGTGAAGGTCCTGGCACCGAACAGATGCCACCCTCAAGCTGGGTCCATGAAGACAGTTTAGTAAAGGGTCAATGTATTCAGGTGTGGGTGGGGCTAAGGGAGCACCGAGGATGGCATAGTACCCAGGGCTTACAACAGCAAGACTGTCACCGTCCTGAGCAGAAAAGTGGCTTCAGAAACCCTGAGAGAGACTATGTGAGAAAGGGTACCTTTGGTAAAAACAATCGTGGAGGAGGGGCTTGGGGATTAAATACCCAGACCTCCCTCTCTCCTCTTGCCCTCAATCTCCTGCCAGGCCCTCCCACTGGCCAAGCCAAACAGGAAGACCAGGACATAGAGCTGTCAGTGAAATCCACACAGGCCAGCCTCTGGGGCCGGAGCAGGATGGTAAAGTCTGGCAAGGAAGTCAGAGGAGCAAATGGAGGGGCGGATCCAAAGTGAATCAGCCCGAATCATCCACGTGGCCTGGCCAGGGTGGCTGAGAGCCGTCCTCCCCTGGATAAGGCCACCCTCTTCCAAAGGCTGATCCCAGACCGGGGTGGGAAGGAGCTCTGTCGTGGCATGGAAGAGAGTCGTACGGTTGGTTGAAAAGAGCCCCCACTTACTGGCTGTGAAAATACTGGCCAGGGGCCTAAACCTCCCATCCATGCATTATATATTCATTTATCCATTCATTCAGCCAACAACTCCTGAGAGTGACTCAGTGCCCAGCCAGTGCTAGGAGGCACTAGATGAAGAAACGAGGAGCTACCCCAGCCACAGTCGCTTCAACGTGTGAGATCCATCTAGAGCCAGGCAGTGACGGGCTCCATCCAGCAGCTCCCTGACTCTGGACCCTCACTGCCGGGACCCTCACTGATATAATTCCTGTAAGGCACATTCTTCTGAAATACAGTTCCCAAGTCAGAGGGTCCTAAGGCCTCATTGGAAATGTCCAAATGTCTGGAGGCTGCCCTCTGCTGTGTGCTCTGTAAAAATACCTTTTCCTCCTAGAGTATGCCTGAGGATGCAAAGACAGCATTTCGGAAAAGCAGGGGCCATGGGGCCCGGTGAGCAGTAAGGGCTCTGCAACTGGCAATTGATGGCATTGCTAACAAGCACCCAGGTGCCCCTCACACGTAGTCACCACCCTTTAATCCCCTTTTGTTGCTTGTATCGCAATTGCATTGCACGTATGTGCATTCGTTGCATTCGTTGCAGTTTTTCTCTCCCTCACTCCTCATGTCCCAGACTGAGACTCGGGGAACCTGGTCACTGGCCTCTTGCTCCTCCTGAATCACCAGGGCTTGGAGTGGGTTTAGGAATGCCAGCACTCATACCATGGACTGCACTGCAGAATGGCTTCACATGCACTTAATCCTGGGTGCAGCACCGGCTGGCAGGCAGTACTACTGACACATGCTACAACATGGATGAGCCTTGAGGACATCATGCCGAGTGAAATAAGCCAGACACAAAAAGACAAATACAACGTTTGTACTGCTAGGCTCATATTATAGATGAAGAGACCCAGCCCAGAGAGGTTAACCAACTTGCCGAGGGCAGAGTGGAAAAGCGGCAAAGCCGGGATTCGAACCCCGGAGTCCAGCTCTCCAATCTGGCGGTGGACCGCGGCTGCCGGAGCGAGAGTGCGGGAATGAATCCACACGTCAATCAGTGAACGGGCGGCGGGGTCAGGCCAGCCCCCTCCCCAGGCGCGGCGGCTCGGCACCCGGACAAAGGCAGGGCGGGGGCCGGACGTGGCCGGCGGGGTCCGCGCGCGGGGGGCGGGGGTCGGGGCCGGGCCCTTTAAGGGGGGCGGGCCGGCAGCGCTGGGGGGCGGTGCGGGGGGCGGGCCGGGGGCGGGCGGCGGCCGCCGGGCCCGGCTGAAGTGCGCGCCGAGCAAAGGGCGGCGGCGGTGGCGGCGGCGGCTCGTGCTCGGCCCCTGCTGCGATCGCGCTCGGCTCCAGGTTCCCGGCCCGCGGCGGCGCGCCCCCCGCGCTCCCCGCACCCCGCGTCCCCAGCACCCGCGCTCGGCCCGCTGCGGGCAGAGGGGCAGCCATGCCGCCGCGGCGCAGCATCGTGGAGGTGAAGGTGCTGGACGTGCAGAAGCGGCGGGTGCCCAACAAGCATTATGTGAGTGCGGCGCGGCCTCCACGCCCCCTTGAGCCCGCGCCCCATCGGGGGCGACCGAGGGCCCCCGGCTCGGAAAACTTCTGCCTCCGGCGCTTCCCGTCCCCTCCTCCCCTGCTCTCCCCTCGGCCCTGCCGCGGCGCTGCCCGGGTCCCTCCCGACTCCTCCTCCCTCCCTCCCCCCCCCTCTCCTCCCCTCCCCGCTTTTGCCCCGTTCTCCCCCTCCATCCCTTCCTCCCGCCTCGCCCCCCTACTCGCCTCCCTGCGGCTCCTCTACCCCTTTCTGTCTCCTCCGTGTCCCCCCCACTCCCGTACTGCTCATCTGTGGAGAAGTCTGGCCCCAGCCGGTGAGGGGGCAGAGACGGAAAGCGGGAGAGAGAAAAGCGCCTGTTCTCAGGCCGCCCGCCCTGCCCCTCCTTGTGCAGAGGCGCGCAGACCCGCAGTCCCCAGCCACAGGTAGCCCCTCTAGGGATGGCCGAGTTTGACTCCGTTCTTTGGCAAGAGCCGGCCTGGGCAATGGAGGAGATCTCTGGGAATGGATCATTTGAGTGGCTGCACCTTGAAAGGGTTAAAAACATCCACTGCCCCCTCTCTCCAGTAACTTCTGTCTTAAAATGTACGAAAGTTTTCTCCTGGCATCTCCCTCTAGAACATGGGAATCTTGTTTGGAGCTGGCAAGGACTTGAGAAAATGGGACAGTAGCGTCGTTTTGCAGATAGGAAGGCTGAGGCTCAGAGGTTGCACGTCCTGGAACATAGAGCTGCATTCGGGCTTCCCTCCCTCTAGCAGGGGTGCCTGGGCTGACGGTGACCTGCAGGTGGAAAGTGGCTTCCGCAGCAACCTAGGGGACACGTCTGCAGATTCAGGAGGCCCTGGGACCACCTCGCAGCTTCTAGGTGGAGATAAAGGGAATGTGGGGTGATGGGCCCACATAAGGCCTTGGGGAGGGCCTCATTACGGCAGGGAAGGGGGCTATAGTGTCTCTGGCGGTGAGAAGTGGGCAGTGGCGGAGGCTGGCTACAGAGAAGTTAACCAGGAAGGGAAAAAGAGTAAGAGGGAGGGAAAAAATCCTAACAAAGAAGTATAGAACAATGAATAGAAAAGGGCGTTGGCTGGCTAAATTAAGCTCCTTGGCCTCCCTGGAAGTCGTCTTCAGATCTTTTTTTTTTTTTTTTTTTTTTGTAAGAACTAATTCTTACAAAGTAGATCTACGTGCCTTCCATGAATAGCCTATGAAATTCTGAAAGGAGATAGCCGGGAACCCACTCCGCGCTCTCCACAAGAAGGGGTGTGCTGTGTGAGTCTGTATTGTTATTGGCTGGGCAGCCAGTTATTCAGCCCTTAGCCAGGCGGTGGGAAGCTATTTCCTGGACCTGTGGCATCTTTATATAGAGTGAAGTTTCCCTTGATTCCAGAGCTGAGCTAAATTGCCTTTTTTTTCTTCCTTTTTTTATTTTTTGTTAACTGTTTTCAAATGCTGCCAAATCTTAGTTTCTTGTTTGAGCCTGTTAGCATGTAACTGAGTTTGCCTCTTTGGCATGAAGACAGTTTTCACCAACATGGCAACTGGAGGAAGTCTGGAATTCTCCATGCCACCTCCCACCAGGTCTGTGAGCTGGCAAAACGAGAATAGATACCGCCACCGAGGCCTGGCCATCCTTGTCCACGCGCCCTCTTCTGGCCTCTCCTGTCACGCCCATATCAGGCAGAGGGCCTTAAGCCCATTTGACAGATGAGGAAACCAGGGCTCAGCAAGTTGAGGTCCCACGCCTAAGGTCACAGTCAAGAGCCAAGCAGGGATGTAGATCCAGGCCCACTGGTGGACCCCAAAAGGACCACACCACTTCCCAGATCCGGTACCCCCATAGTTTCTCTGAGCAAAGTCCTCTGAAAAACTGGGAAATCTCTCATATCATTAGTGAAAACCTCGAAGCTTTTCATTCTCCGCTCTGTCAGCTCCATCCTTGCCAGTTTTTTGAAGGTTTTGCACTTCGAGAACCATCTTTTGAAGCGTTCAGCCACTTTTTGGGGGCCCCCTGAGACAAGTTTCTATGTTAAAACATAGATTGGGGTTCAGATCTTGGCCTCCCAGCTTGCAGCTGTGTCTCCTCAGCCTCAGTTTTTTCATCTGTGTAATGGGGAGATGGTGGTGTCCATTTCCTAGGGGAAGCAGCCACATGACAGGCAGGGGTGGAGTGCCCTAAAGGTTAGCTCCCTGCCTGCCTGTCCCGAGGAATCTTGTCACTGATTGGGAACATGCCAAAGTCACATGATGGGGGGGGATTCATCAAGAACTTGTTTTTCTGCATGTGGATTTAGTCACTCATGTGATTCAAGGGGCCCTCTCCCTTCTAGCCCAGCCTTCTGGGTTTATCAGATGAGGAGGAGCAATGGGCTGAACTGAAGCCTGAGTCATCCACAGGAACAGAGAACATTTACTGCCCTGATGGCAGGGGGCCGAACCTGTTAGAAACAGATCCCTGTGGTGGGTGACCACAGCTGTTCCCACGCTCCACCCCAGCCCCTCACACAATCTGGAAAGAGCAGGCATGAAGGCAGCTATTGGAGGGCCTGGACTTTAACTCCCATTTGGTATCCCTCTTTCTGAAGCCACCCTGGAGAAACAGCATCAGCTGGGGAGTTAAACTGTTCTGCTGTGTGACCTCGGACTGGTTGATTTGCCTCTCTGAGCTCTAGCTTCTGTGTAAATGCTGCTACATCCTTCCAGGGCAGAGTTTCTCAACCTCCACAGTTTTGACATTTGGGGCTGGATCATTCTTTGTTATAGGGCTGCCCTGTGGATTGTAGGAAGTTTAGCAGTATCCCTGGCTTCTACCCAACTAGTCATCCCCCTTCCCAATTGTGCCACCCAGAAGGCCTCCAGGCATTGATTGCTACATGTCGTCCTGGAGGCAGCACCGCACACATCCCACCCCAGCCACTGCACCATAGAATATCAAGTCAGTTTTTGAGAGTCCTCTTCACTACACCCCCTCATTTCCCACTACCCCACTCCCCATTTGCAGCCATCTCGGCCACCACCTGCTCGTCACTCACTGGTCTGTGAGGGACAGGGCCACAGGTGCTGTAGATGTCATTGGAGAACTGCACCCAGAGTTCAGGGCTGCCCATCAGGGCCGGGCCACCTGCTGCCTCTGAAATGGTGCCTTCTCCATGATCAGAATGGCATCCTCTCCAGCCCCAGCCTCAGTCACCCGCAGGCAGAGACATCATCCATGGGCCCAGGGGCAGAGGCACAGGCCAGGTCTGGAGAATGCAGGGCCAGAAGCTCCGGGTGCCTCTGAGATCCTGAGAGGTTGATGACCATGATCCATGATATTGTTTGTAGAGGGTTTCCCTGGAGCCACCGCCCTCTGTTGGAAGCAGGGAGATGAAGATTTGGGAAGCTGCTGCCTTTCTCTGCCAGCATCTTTCCTGCACTAGAGCCCGAGGGCTTGGGGATGAATGGAGAGGCGCCTTTGAGGGTGACATCCTGGGAGACCCTCCCTAGCTAGCTTGTCTTCAGCTTGAGGGGAGGAAGAAGAGCTCCAGGTAGGATTTGTAGGTTTTATTTGGATCACCCCATTTCCCGCACTGGAGAGGGATGTACAGAAGCATTAGTGTCGCGGCAGCAGGGGCCTGGAGATGCTGGGCTGCTCTGTCTCTAGATCTTTAAATGTTAAGAGGAGCAGGATGGTCGGAGTATTTATGGCAGTGAATAACAGTGGTCAAAGTGTCCTCAGTAACCTAAGCAGGGCACTGGGTCCCTTTTACATAGGTACGTTTTCGATATAGTAATATAATATTCTGCACATACATAGATACATAGAATAAAATAGCTATCTATATCTATATACCTTCCAAGTCTTCACATCTCTATATTTTGCCATATTTGTTTCAAAACTTTTTTCTTTTTCTTTTTAAGAAATAAAGCATCGCGGATGCAAAGCCCCCGCTACGCCCTCCCAGATGCTGCACCTCCCCCATAAAACCACTATCCTGCGTTTAATATTGATCATTCCCATGCACTTGTACAAAATAGACTAATAGATAGGATATTTTCTTTAACAGCTCTCTTGAGGTATAATTTACATACCATAAAATTCACCCATTGTAAGTGTGCAATTCACTTATTTTTAAAGTAAATTTGCAGAGCTGTGCAACCATCACCACAATCCAGTATTATAACATTTCCATCATCCCCAGAAAAATCCCCCACACCCATTTGCCATCAATCCCCTTCCCGCCCCAGCCCATGGACCTTTTAATGTTTTTTCCTTTTTAACATTCCCTAAAATCTTGTATCGTCGTCAATATTTTAAAACTATAAATAAGCATTATACTTTTGAGATCTGTGTCGATCCAGGTAGCTCCGGTTCATTTTAACTGTCGTTTACTATGGCATTGATGAATATGCCCCTGTTTTTTCAAGCTCGCCCTGGGAACTGTTAGGATGTTTCCGGCAGTTGACTTTCTTACAGCTGCCTCCTTGCACCGGGACCCAAAGTAGAATTGCTGGGTCTTGGGGTTTGTGCGTTTTCAACTTTGCATTTACATCCCCTGGGTTCCCTTTGCTGTCTGTTCTTGCTAACACTCCGTTATCATCAGACTTTTCAGTCTTTGCCAATCCAATAGGTGCAAAAGTGGTGCTTGTTCACACCAGCGAGGTTGAACAGCTTTTCATACCTTTATCAGCTATTTGCATTTCCTCTTCTGTGAATTACCAGTTTTTATCCTTTGCCTCTTTTTTAATATATTGGGTTGTTTGTCTTTTATTGATTGGTGGGATTTATTTACACATTTGGGATACTAATCCTTCAGGTAATTACATTAGTTTTTTGTTTTTCCCTTGAGGAGTCTGCAGATTCAGAGAGGTGGAGGCGTGTGCCTGAGGTCACACAGCAAGGAGTGGCTGCGTGGGAATTGCGTTAGATGCCCTTGTGTCTGGGAGAGACACAGGGGACCCTGTGATCCCACCACGGAGCTGACTGACCTTGGATGGGTCACTTAGGCTTCTGGGCCCCGGTTTCCCCTTATATGAGATACTGGGGCCATCCCAGGCCCTTCTCTGATCTCACCATTGATTCAGCCCCGACTGAAGAAGTGCAAGCCACTGCCAGCCCTTAGTCATTCTCACTCCAGGAAGCTCTAGGTAGACTGTGCCCCTGGAGTGATGGCTCTGCAGGCTCTGTGCTGCCAGCCCTGAAACCTACCTCCTTGATTTGCCAGGCTCCGGAAGCCTGGGGGTCACTGTGCCGAGCAGCTGAGTTTGGAAGAGTAGATCGGGCCCTTAGTAGGCATTGCTGGCATTCTCAGTCCCTTAAGGGGCTTCTGGCAGGTGAGCCCAATGGTCTAGAACAAATGTGGATCTGCTGCCCAAATTAGCTGCATTCTCTTCTCCAGCCCCCAGTTTCCTCCCTCTCCTCCTATCCCTGGCACCCGTTTTGTGGGAACACACAGGGTAGCGCAGCAAAGTTGAGTCGAAAGAACTCGGGTATTAGAGATAAACATCTGGGTTCAAGTTCTGCATGGCCTTGGACAACTGGCTGAATGCCCCCCTTAGTTTTTACATTTGTAAAATAGGGGCAGTGACTTCCTTCTGAGACGATTGTGCAGGCTTTTGGTGATGTATGCACGGAATCTGTACTCCAGGAGCCCTGCTGGTAGGAAGAATAAACCTGCTAGCACATGTCTTTCCAACCCACCATTACCTTCGTGATGAAAAGACCTGGCTTTGAATTCTCTTCAAGCGCTCCTGAGCAGGGTTACCTTGCACTAGGTGAGGATCTGTGAAATGGGAATAGTCATAGTGCCTGGCTCACAATGCTGAGCCTCATGGGTGTAAAAGGCACTCAGTAAATCACTTGAACCTGGGAGGCGGAGGTTGCAGTGAGCCGAGATCGCGCCACTTCACTCCAGCCTGGGTGACAAAGGGAGACTGTTGGCAAAAATAAAATAAAGGTACTCAATAAATGGTAGTCACGAAAAGTGCTATTGATGATAATAATAGTTGTGATCTAAATTTCGGCACCACTTTCCTGCCTGCTGCCCAGAAGACACACTATGCAGTTTTCATGGTCTTTTCATTCAAGAGGCATTTTGGGGAGTGCCTGCCCCAGGCTGGGCCCATGCTGCTGCTGGGATAGGCCCCCAGGAGCAAGGCAGAGCCATTCCTACCTACTGCACAGGGGAGTTCTTGTCCTCTACTGTGTCTGTCACAAGAGGTAGGGCCCTCTTTAGGCCCCTTGGGTAGGTTTTTCTTTAATGACTATTGCTTTCTTTTGATTGGGAAAAAGTAGGTGCTTGTCACACAGGCAAGCTATGTATGCCAAGTGAGTGGCAAGCAAAGGGCATTTCTGGGTTGATGCTGTCTTTCTGGGATGCTCTGCTAGGGACCTGATCAACCATGCTCCCCCATGCCATCCCCCACCCCATAGGTGCAATGCACCGGCCCCTCGGCTCACCTCACTGGTCATCCTCAATGGGAGGAGCCCCAGCCTGCTCTGGTGCACTCTGTGCTGCTGCAGCTGTCTCAGGGTCAAAAGAGATGGAGCAGTCATATCTTCAAAGTATTTAAATGTCACTTTAGTTCGGACTTTGAATCAGTGCCATTCTGTGCCTCTAGTGGGCTGAGAAGTACATCAGACAGCTTGGGTTCAAATCCCTGCTCTGCCACCTACCAACTGTGTGACCTCAGACAAGCTTCTGTGCCTCAGTTTCCTCATCTATAAAATGGAGATAAAAATAGTTCCAATTTCATAGGGCTAATGTGAGAATTAAAGGGGCCTAGCATCTAACTGAGGTTTCACAATGGTAAACTATATTAGGAGTGTACAAACCTAGTGTCATTTATGATCGTAAAAGGCTGGTAACCACGTAAAAGTGCATCAGTAAAGAACAAGATAAAATGTGCTATATCCATGAGCTAGGACACCATCAAGATGGTAAAACTGTGTTCCATCTTCTATCACAAGAATATTAAATAGCTAAAGCTGGTTTGCAAAATAGCATGCTCAGGCTGATTTTCACCTGATTACAAACGAAGGATGAAAATAGGAGTCTGTGTAAGCTCAGAAATACAGCTGATAAAATATCATTCCTTTTTTTTTTTCTGCTTGTCTGTGCTTTTCTGTTTTCCAAATGTTCTGCAATGAACACATATTCTTGTTTTTAGTAAAAATAAAAAAAAAGCAAATGCTCATTTTTAAAAAGAAGCTGTGCCAAGCGGGGGCAGCTCCAGCCAGATCCCCACATCCTGTTGCCCCATCCTGTCCCAAAGGGTTCTCCTGTCCTCCTGAGGCAGGCACCAGCCTCAGAGGCTCTTTCCCACTCCTGCCGCAGAGGGAGGTCTCTGGATGTGGCTTTCCAGTCCGTGAGCTAGAGAAACAGAAAGCGATGAGTTTAAAATACCACGAGGGAAGGCCTGGGCAGATGCTTTCCTAGTTAAAATGCTCCTTGCTCAGCAATTCCAGGCCCTTCCCCATCGTGCTTGCAGCCAAATAGGGCTGGGAAGAATTGTAGGCTCAAGTTCTGCAGATCCGGCATGGTCTGTACCCTAAGGTCACAGGGCACCAGAAACGTCATCCAGGTTAGAGGTGTGCCCTACAGCCCACTTCCCTGCGCATTTCATGCATCCTCTTGCCTCCCACTGGAGGTGCAGGCGAGTCGGCAAGCAGCCCGGTTATCTCACTGCCAAACAAGGAAGGCTAGAGGGACCGTGCCATTCCCGCCGTGACACTCACGTCCTGCTTACAAATTGTGCATCCTTTTTTCCTCGGAGAAAGAGCTGTGGTAGAGGGAATGTCAGGAGAGCAGTCTTGCTTTGCATGACTCAGTTTTCCCCTTTCCCTCGGCGATGAAGCCAGCTGTGGGTCCCCGCAGCTGCAGGAAAGGAGCCACTGCCCCCGAGCAGCCTGTTAGTCTGGTGGGTTCAACCAGTGAGTTGTGAGCACCCACACGTGGCCAAAAGAGAAGACAGGTTTATTGAGAAGGCCCTGTGGCTTCTGCAGGCAGGGCCTGGGTTCTCATTTGGTTCTGTCATTCACTCGCTGTCGGCCCTGAGCCTTCTCCGGGTAGTAGGGGGCTTTGTTGGGGAGATCCAATGAGCTTTTATGCAGAATGCCTGAGGAGGGGTGCTGCTGGCCTGGGTAATGCCCAGAAGTCAAGGCTCTGTGGTGCCTATCCTAGAGCCCTTGTCGGGAGGGTCAACTGGCCCCTGGGTGGAGCTGGCATCCTTTGCCCACTGACGTGACATGGGAACCAGCTGACATGACAGACTCAGGAGGCTCAGTGCCTCCAGCTGTGGGCCGGGGGCAGGGCTCATGTGGCTGCCTGCTCAGGACTCTGCCTCGAAGAAACCTGCAGACCTGAGCTCCGCCACAAGCCATCGGCCTCTGCCTCGTTCTCCAAACTGCAGGACTTTCTCCTCCCTTATTTGCTGGCCCAGATGCTCACCTGCAGGCGGGCATGACTCTCAGCCCAGGGCCTTCTTCAGGTGGTAAAGGGAGGAGGGGCTGTGGGCAGAGCTCACCTGCCTGCTTCTGCAGCCCTGTCTCAGGCTGTGCCAGGGCTGAGGGTGGCCGGCGTTAGCAAATGAAAATGCAGGATGCCCAGTTCAATTTCAATTTCAAATAAACATGCAATATTTGGGACATATTTATGAGAAACAATTACTCGTTGTTTATCTGAAATTCAGATTTTACTGGGCATCCTATTCTTTATCTGGCAAAGCTGCCAGAGTTACCACTTTGGAAAAACAATAGCAACCACCAAGAAAGCTTCATTCTAAGGGCTCGGTGTGGTAGTTCACGCCTGTAATCCCAGCACCTTGGGAGACTGAGGCGAGAGGATCTCTTGAGCCCAGGAGTTCAATACCAGCCTGGGGAACATAGTGAGACCTCATCTCTACTAAAAATCAACAAAATTAGCTGGGTGTGATGGTTCTTGCCTGTAATCCCAGCTACTTGGGAAGCTGAGGCAGGAAGATCGCTTAAGCCCAGGAGATGGAGGCTGTAGTGAGCCGTGTTTGCGCCACTGCACTCCAGCCTGGGCGATAGAGATGACATGTGGATAGGCAAAGCAGGGATTGAGACCTCAAGAAGGTCAGTGTCCTGACAGGCAGACAGGTGCCCTGGGCTTCTGGGGGACCTGGTCCTGGGGAAGGCAAAGGTGACCTGAGGCCAGTCACAAAGCATGGGAGGGATGCTGCCAAGTGGGCAAGGGTGAAGGGGTTACAGGTAGAGAGAACAAGAGGGCAAAGAAATGGAAACCCTGGCACATGGCGCGTTTGAAAAAGCAGGAGAGGTTTGAATAGTGGAGATGAAGCTCTGTGGGTAGGTGGGGGCCAGAAGGACCTAGGGGCTCCTGGCTGGCTCGAGAACCACAGGAGAGAAGGCATGGGCCCCCCTCAGGAAGGCCATAGCTCCAGTACAGCACACGAAGGCTGAGGCCAGGGCTCGGGGCCAGAGGCAGTCCAGGATGCAAGTCACTGGAGTAGCGGGAGGAACTGGTGCTCGGAAGCACTGCCCCAGCTTGAGGGGTGGGTAGAAGAGCCCTTCGTGGGTGAATCCAGGGAGCAGAGCACAGACAGACCCCAGGAGCCCCTGTCCAAATGGGGAGCCATGTGCAGACAGTGGAGATGGAGGCAGAGAGGGAAAAAGAGAGGGAAGAAAGTTATTAGAGGGGATTCTGCAAGCCAGTAGTAATCCTGAAATTCTAGGGCAATTAAATAACTCCAAATTTGTTTTGTTCCCAAGATTCAACAGTAATTTTTTATTATTAACTATAGAAGAGCTGTCATTTATCTGAGCGCTTACTGTGTGCTCAAGGCTTTTCATGCTTTATGTCTTTGAATCCACATAGCAGCTCTGTGAGATAAGGAGTATTAGTCAGAATCCTGGGATTGCATGACAGAAACGGACCTGGTTAACTTAAGCCAAACAGAATGTACTGGAAAGGTGGGGCTGGCAGAATCAGGGGGAAAGCTCAGCACCCAGTCTTGGAAAGAACGTGGGCAGCTGTTCTTTCCAGGGAGTGGGAGCTCCAGGAGGTATTAGGACATCGCCAGGCAGGCAGCTGATCCATCCATTTGCAGACCTTTTAGCCACTCAAGAGTCCAGTTCCAGGAGACACCCTGACTGGCCCAGCCAGATGACCTGACCCTATGGGCCAGGAGTGAGTGGGATATTAAGATCGACAATCCCACTGAAATCGCAGGTAGTGAGAGGGGTAGTTGTGGAAGGAGATTCAGGGCCCTGTTGCTGGGAGAAGGGGGCATGGAGCTTGGGCAGACAAAAACAATACATGTCTGCTACGTGGATGCTGTTATTGGCCCATTTCACAAATGTGGAAACTGAGGCTTAGAAAGGTGAAGCAGTTTGCCAGGATCACTCTTGGCTTCCCTGCCTATCACTGACTGTTAATAAGGGGACAGTCACTTTCCCAGCCCCCACCTCCGTCCTGAAGGGAAAAGTTGCCTTCAAGCACATAAGTATGGTATTTTCTGTTTTGCTTAATTAAGCAGAATCGCATGGCCCCCCGCCCACTGTGCTGGCAAAGAAAGCTAGAACCCACACGGTGGCGTCACCATTTCCTCCTCCTCAGCCAAGGTGTGAATCAGCAGCCTGTGGCTTCAGGCCACTGTTGGCTTCTAGTCAGTTCCACAGATGTGGGTTTATTGTCTGCCCTGGGCCAGGTCTGGCCCAGAGCCGGAGAGAGGCTTAGATGACCAGGCACAGTCTTGTCCTCACGGAGGTCACCGTCTGTTCAGAATGCATCTCCATAGGATAAGGGCTGTGACAGGGGCCAGAGTACCCATTCCTGCTGGGACAGAGAGGTGCACTATCAGCTGGGTTCAAAAGCAAAGAGGTGTTCAGGGGCTGGGAAAGCCGACTAGCAGTGGGGTTCTTTACGTGGGTGGAATTCAGAGGGTCCTTGAACATGGAAGGGGAAGAATTACATCTTAATTTTCACGAACCTCCAACTGAAATTTAGCATTGCCTTCTATTATGAATGAAGGCAGCAACCCGCGGTGATATTAGTAATACATGTGACTTTGTCACCAATAGCGATTCCCTGATATTTTCATCTCACTTGACCGTCATTGCATGGATCCCCGGAGAGCATCTATACTCCTTACTACTTCCAAGTTGTGGTGTCATTAGACCCACCACTAGGTTCTGTTATTTGTGGTTTTAATAAAAATGTACATATAGTCATAATTTTGTTTTTTGAAACATTTTGATAACTATAATTCAGTATCATTAGTTTCATTTGGGATTGATGTATTTTACTCATTTTAAATCATTCTGAGAAGGGGTCCGTGGGTTTCCTCAGATGCCAAAGAGATTCATGGCTCCAAAAAAAGATGAAAGACCCCTGGGTGGAAGAGGTGGAACTTGCGAGCCAGATGGCACGGGTTGGACCTGGCTCTGCCGTGTGTGAATCTGGAGTCAGTGACGTGACTGAACCTCTCCGTGCTTCAGTTTCCTCTTCTACAAAATGAGGCTAACAAGAGTATCTACTGTGGATTATTCACGTAGAGGGTTTAGAGCTCTTCCTGGCATGTAGAAGTGCTGAATAAATTACCTGTCCTTATTGTCTTTACCATTATCATCATCATTGTCGTTTATCTGATTAGTGATGTGTGTTTTTAGTAAGCAGGCCCCAAATGATGTGACACAGACCATCTGGAATGACCACATATTAAGAAACAGACTCTAATTAAGGAGGTACTCCTTAAAATTGATAGCTGTTTTCCCCCAAAGATTTACATATTTGGATAGTCAGAGTATGGTAACTTAAACAATGTTCAAAGTAGCCTAAATGTTTATCTTTGGAGGCATGATTAAATAAATGATATTTGTAGCCTTACAATGGACTGTAAAAGTGGTGTGTCCAAAGGATGTTTGATGAAATGGGGAAATGCCCGCCATCTCATGCAAATGGAAAAAACCGAATCATATATATAGTGTGATCTTAATTTGGAAAAATATTTCTATGCATAGGAAAAGGGTCTGAGAAGAAGTATGCCCAAAGCATCATCTCTGATGGTGGAAACGTGGACAGTTTTTAAGACCTCTGACTCTGCAGTCAGCCCGTTTGATTCCTAGGTTGAAGAAGTTACCCAACCTCCTTGGGCCTTAACGCCGCCACTGCAGAATGGAAACAATAGGACAGCGCAACCTCATAGGATTGCTAAGAGAGAGCACATTAAGCACATTCTAGACTCTTAAATGTTGTTAGTGATTACAGTAAATTGTCTACATTTTAATTTGTTATCCAAGTTTTCTGTAGAGGGGAGAGGACAGTGTAGGATGGCATAAAAGTCCACACAGGGTTCAAATTGGGACAGGGGCAGGGATTAGTCTCTGGCAGATTAGGAGCCCAACAAGGGAGGGCTCCAGGAGTGACCAAGGGTACCCACAGAATCTGGCCTCAGGAACCACATGTGATTTCATGGAGGAATCCCTTCTCCTCCCCTATGACACTCCTAAAAGGTGGCTGGCCCCAGGGTCTGAGAGCATACTCCCTTTACATTCCTGTCTAGTTCTCTTCTCCCTCTCCTGACCCCAAGCTCAGTGGGAAGGGAGGATGAGGCTGGATTCAGTTCGTACACTGTCAAGAGAGTATCCTAGACCAGTCTAGTTGGCCTGTTTCTGGGCGACCCTTCCGTTACCTCACCAGGGTACCCAGCTTTGATGCTGAAGCCCCAGTGGACCAATCCCATCATGACATGTACACATTGAGTTCATTATCGTCTAGGGTGTGACCCCCCCATTTTGTGTTCAGGGCCTGGCCTAGAATAAATGCCCAGCCCAAGTGTGTTTCTTGAACAAAGCCATTAACTGCTTGGGCCCTGACAGTCCCAAGGTCCCATGATTCTAAGGCAGCAGCCACTGACGTCCTTGGTGCTGAGACAGAATCACACGAGATGACGCCCTGCTGGCCCCAGGCCGAGCAGTCAGTGTGTCATCGTAGTTAAGCTGCAGGCTTTGGAGGCAGCCAGGCCTGAGTACAAACCCTGGCTTTGTCACTTTCCAGTTATATGATTTGGGCCAGGTTACTTAACCTCTCAGAACCTCAGTATCTTCTTCATCTCTAAACGAGGGGGAAGGAGGGTCATCGCTGTGCCTGATACTGAAATGAAGAGTACTAATTCTTAGTCTAGTTCAGTGGACACAGATGAGGTCCTCTAGCCCCTAGGATGCTGTTAGGTTGAACCATATGAAATTGTCAGTATTTCGCCCATAAAAATGGCAATTTCACTTGGTTCATCCTAATGTTTTAGGATTGATTTGGGCCTGTGGAGCTCACTCTGCTTACATGGAAGGGGGTTATAAGCCACCCCTGTAGCAGGGGTGTTACAGACACAATCCCATTTACACTTTACAGCAGCCCCGAGAGACAGGTTCTTAGCACCCCCCTTTTACAGATGGGAAAACTGAGCCTCCTAACTAGCTTCTCTAGGACCCCCACTTAAGTAGTGTAGTCAAGATTGAACCCAGGTCTGTCCAGCTCAGAGTCTGTCACTTCCACCATTGCTGTCTTGAGACTTGGTTTCCTTTTGCATGTAGCGTGGCCTTGCCTCGCAGCTAGGAGAGCCCTGGACATTCCCTAGGACGCCCCGGCCCGGGACCTGGTGGCTCCCTACTGAGATTCCCCATGATGCAGCCAGTCTGAGCCCCAGTTTCTAGCCCTAATTGGGAGCTTGGGTTTGAGCTGTCTTGACTTCTGCAGTTTTCTGCTCCGACATTTTTGGCTTTGGTTGTGGGGCTGAAAGGTGAGAGGATGACATGTGTCAGTTCTCCTTCTGCACTTTGGGGATGTTCTCCCTGAACTCTCCTGCCCGCTTGTTAAATGCAAGTCCCAGCACCCAGACTCTGAATCCAGGCACAGCATCCCCAGGTCCTGCCCTTGCCCACAGCCCCATCGAGGCAGGGCCAACATGGCTGCTGGAGGCAGGAGGCCAGACCTGGGGGATGCGGGGTGGGGTGGCAGAAACCCAGGCAGGTGATTGTGTATGAGGACGTGCAGGGTTGCTGTTTTGCCACCTCGACCACGTGGTCCTTGAAGACAGCTTTGATGCTACTGCCTTGTGCATAGTGGGTGCTCTTGTCGGCGGCTCCATTCACTCTGGACAGCTCTGTCAACACGAGAGAGGCCCTCACTTGAAATATTTCACCCAGGTCTGTTTCCTTCATTGCCCAGGCTCCTCTGAGGCCTGGCAGCCTTGGAGATCTCAACAAGCCCTAAGTGCTTGCCCTGGAGACTTTCCTAGAAAGCCAACCTTCAGGTTGGTTCCGGCTGAGCCTGGGCTCCAGCTGCCAGCACCTCTGCTTGCCATTGGAAAGTTCCCCACGCCGCCTCGCGCCAGATGTGTGCGAGTAGCAGTGCGTGAGCTGGCAGCCAGAGGCCTGGGCTGGAGCCGCACGCCTGGACCGGGAGTGTTTCCACCAGCCCAGTGTCTCAGTCGGCAAGAGTGGAGGTGCCTGGCCTGGCCAGCCCTGGAAATAGTTCCTGCTGCCCATGCCGCTGGATAAGATTCCATCAGTTAGGGGAGCCCAGAGGGCGGGCAGCTCTGTGTGTGTGTGTGGGGGGGGTGTGGGTGTGGGTGTGGGTGTGCGCACATGCGCACATACCTGGTTTTTGCAGCTTGACATTCCCGACTTTGTGTGTGTGTGTGTGTGTGTGCACACGTGCTCACATACCTGGTTTTTGCAGCTTGACATTCCCGACTTTTCCTCTGAACATCTCACTTTGCAAGATTTGAGTTGGCCCAAGGAAGATGGTTACTCAGTTGCTTGGAGCCTCCAGTGTCTAATCTCCGTAATGGGTTTTTAGTGATGGCCCTGGAAGCTGTCTGTGAGCGGATGGTGTGCCAAGCACCTGACACGCATTAGCGCCTTTAGCCCTCAGCCAACCCTATAAAGTAGGTACTGTTCTCTCCATTTTCCAGGTGTGAAGAAATGGAAGCTCAGAGCTGTGAGGTGACTTGCAAAGTCACAGCAGCGTCAGGCTATAGAGGCAAGATTCATAGTCGGGTATTCTAAAGCCAATGCCTGTGGGGTTTTTTTTTTTTTCTTTTTTTTCGTTTTGTTTTTTTTTTTTCTGTTTTTTTTTTCTGTTTCTGTGGCCCAGGCTGGAGTGCAGTGGCGCGATCTTGGCTCACTGCAACCTCCACCTCCCGGGTTCAAGTGATTCTCCCGCCTCAGCCTCCTGAGTAGCTGGGACTACAGGTGTGCACCACCACAGGCCGGCTAATTTTTGTATTTTTAGTAGAGACAGGGTTTCACCATATTGGTCAGGCTGGTCTTGAACTCCCGACCTCAGGTGATCTGCCCACCTCAGCCTCCCAAAGTGCTGGATTACAGGCGTGAACCACCACGCCCGGCTGTCTTTTGTTTTTTGTTGTTGTTTTTAATGACATTAAAGAGTGATTGTTATTTTTAATTTTTTGGTTTACGTGGATGCTGTAAAATTCTCTTTTGTGGTTTAACACAGTAAAATTTCTTTTTTTGGTGTAGCATCTTATGATGTGTAGGTTCCTGTAACCTCCACTACAGAACAATCCCAACACCCCAAAGAACTCCCTCAGCTTTCCTGTCTCTGAAATGCAGTGGGATGAGACATTCCCCCTGGAGTTGAAATTGCTCCTGGTATCCTGTTTTTCGCCATTACCTCTTCGGAGAAACCCTGGGCTGGAATGTGAACTTCTCTTTTTGGGTTGGGTCCCATGCCTGCGTTCCCTCTGTGACAAAGCCAGCTTTGTTTCTGGTACCCTTGGCAATAGAGCTGTTCATTCAGCTATTTCACGAGCATTGTTACTCTCTGGACACACAGAGCCTTGAGTGAGGTCACCTTGGTTTTTGACTGTGTGGCCCTGTTTCGGCTTTTTGTCTCTTTTACCAGACATTTCCTGAGAGCTCATTGTCGCCAGGCACTGGGGGGACCATGGTGAATAGACAAACCCGGCCCTGCCCCTGAGGGCCCCCAGGATAATAGGGGTGCAGTAATGCAAACAGACCAGCACCCCTAGAGGAACAGGCTCTGAGAGAAGGTGGCGCTAGCCCTGTGGGAACTCAGAGAATGGGAGCTAGACTGAGACTTGGGGTGTCCAGGAAGGCTTCTAAGGAGAGGTGACTTCTAGGTTGATGCTGGAGAAGTGAAGAGGAGCTGAGCAGGGAAGGGAGAGGAAATGTTCCGCCAGCGGCAGTGGCAGGCATTGAGCCCCGGAGGCAAGAGAAAGCCAGCCAGGCTGGAGCAGAGAAGGGGCAGGCTGCAGGGGCCCCTAAGCCCCACGTTGTACTTGTGTGGTGTGTTTTCTTTCTCGCTCGAGGCCCTTCTCGCAGAGCCTGGTGCACAGTAGGTCTCTGTGTATATGCCGAATGAATGAATGAATGAGTGAATGAGCTGAAGAGTTTGAGGCAGCGGGAGAGAGATCAGATTCCCACTTTGGAGGCTGCTCCTCTCCCCCTACTCCTACCCCCATGTCCCCATTTGGCACACCTGTGCACACTGGGATAAGCAGAGCCCTCAGCTCCACCAGCCACCAGAGCCTTCGCTGCGTGCTCTGTGGACACAGCACAGTAGGAACACAGCCCCGAAGCTAGAGCGTCTCATCTGACGCAAGACACCACAAGCACTTGTATTTGGGCCCTCATCCAAGCATTCACTTAATTGAAAAAATTGGGGGCAAAAAATATTGGCAGCCTGCCACCTCCAGTGTGTCACTTGCTGCAGAGTCTGAGCTTGGTGATTCCTGGCGCTCATGTGGAGATCGGAAAGCTCTGGCCTGGGGCCAGGAGACCCAAGGCCTTGGGATGCTGGGAGAAGAAAGTGAAGAGGCTTTGGAGGCTGGCAGGGCTGGGAATGGATCTCATGTCACCCGCTTCCCAGCCTCTCGACCTTAGGTGCAGCATGGCTCTGTGCCTCAGTTTCCTCCTCTCCCCCTTCAGCACTTCTGGTGGTGATGCTGCTGTGGGGTGTTGGGAAATCAAACAAACTTTGGGTGCTACAGTTCCAAAAAGAGGTTGGGGGTGCTGACCTGTATAGGCCAGATGTTGGGCACAAAGCTAGGGACAGTCAACAGACCAGAACAAAAGGGAACCCAGGGTCTCCACGAAGAATGGCGGAGTCAGGTTTCCTGTTAGTCAAGCCCGTGGAGCTCCCTCCGACCGCCCTGCCCTCTCCTTGCTCTCCATCTCTCCCTTGCCCTTGTTTCTTTCCCTCCCCCGGCACCTACAAGGACCATACTTATCCACCTTGGGCCTGTGTGACCAAGACACCATGTTCCCAGAGCAAGCCATCTGCAACCCAGCCAGTCACTAACTCCCAAGCTCTTCCCAGGATCTGCCACCTGGGAACCCAACCAGTGTGGGAGCTTCATTCAGAAGCCCCTCTTACAGCTGCCTTCTGAAACTGGGGTCTGTGGATTCCTAGGAACCCTCAGACATAGTCCTGAACCCTTCTCTGCGGAAAATGAGTTCGCCTGGATCTTGACGCCAGCACTGCTCCTCGAGCCCAGAGCTGCATGTGCTTTGGCATTTAAGCTTGCTCTGGCTGCAGAGCAGGATGGCTTTAGCAATCATGGCCTAATGGCCTGCCGCAGAAGCTGTGTGGCTGGTGAGCGGGAAGCCCTAGCTCCTCTGTGCACTGCATGAGAGACAGCATATTTGCTCCCTTCATCTCCGCAGGCTTCTACTGTTTCATAGGTATGAGAAACAGCAGTCCGGAACAGAGGGCCCGCATTCTCAGCACCTCCGGATGATAGCCCTGGCTTCTGGTTCCAGCTTTGCTTCCTGCTGGCTACGTGGCCTTGGGCAAGTCCCTTTCCCCTCTGGCCTCATATCCCTAACTATAGAACAAAGGATAGTCTAGAAGAGGGTTTTCAAATGCTTTAAAGGCCTGGAACCCTTTGTTGTCTGCCTGAAGCAGGCAGAATAGGGCTGTGGCCAGTGAAGGAGCCGAGGCCCTTTATAGAGGCAGTTCTGGTGGTGATTTGGCTGCAGGCTGCTGGGTTATACCTGTAACGTATACAGAAGAGCCAAAAGTGGCACTGCGCTATGGAAACTAGGGTGGACGGCCCAAAAGCCCACCCACAGGGCCTCTCCAGGATCCTGGGGCTTCTTGGAGGCTGGTTTCACTGCTTGTCTGAGTCACTTCTAAGAGCCCTCCAGATTAAAGCTCTCTGGGTAAGTCTCTTATGCAAGAGGCCCAGAGGGACACAAGGAACTTGCAAAGAAATTCAGACACTGTCATGGAAGCAGAAAGAGTCCACAGCTGAGACTATAACCCTAAGCAAGTCACTGCACCTCTTAGCCAGCACCTCCCTATCTTCATTTGTAAAATGGAGGGATTGATCTAGACCAGGGATGCTAAGTAGGTAGCGCCCGTCTCACTAGCCCTCAGCCCCTGCCCCTGGCAGACATTGCTAATGGACCACAGAGTTCTGTCTCGCGGATGCTCCTTTCTTACAGCCCCTGCAAGGAAACAGCCCCGGCCCCATTTGTGCCTTCTCTTGAGATGTTGTCTTCAGTCACCCAATTTGTTCCTGGCTATCCACCAGCCTTGTAGAGCCAAGAGAGGGCTCTGAATTCAGAAAGGTTATAGCTGTTGATCTATAAAAAAAACAAAACTTGGCTGTGTGTGGTGGCTCGCACCTATAATTCCACACTTTGGGAGGCTGAGGCAGGTAGATCACTTGAGGCAAGGAGTTCTAGACCACCCTGGTCAGCATACTGAGATCCCATCTCTACAAAAAAAATTTTTTATTAGCCAGGCATGGTGGTGCATGCCTGTAATTCCACCTACTCGGGAGACTGAGGCTGGAGAATCACTTGAGCCTGGGAATTCGAGGCTGCTGTAATTACACTACTGTACTCCAACCTGGATGACAGAGGGAGCAACACCCTGTCTCAAACAAACACCTCCAGATACAGTGAGAATGGCAAGGAATTCCACTAACACAGGACCATCCTCTTTCTCAATCTTACCAGCACCATCATAATTTTTGACATATCCACAAGCTCCCTACAGTCTATATTCCTAATACGGTATTATTCTTCAAATTGACTCACATTTTTACTTAAATTACTTTTAAATGGAAATTTTAGCTGTCTGCTATACCTGGGGAAAACCAGGAGTAGCACTTGCTAAAAATAGAAGGAAATGAAATTCAAAAGAAAGAGAAAAATCAATGTGTTAAGTTCTTCCTGGCTAGTGTCGCCTGTTCTGAGGTCTTCTGTTCCTTCTTTAAGAAAGGAGACCTGCTGGGTGCGGTGGCTCACGTCTGTCATCCCAGCACTTTTTACCTTGTTTTCCAGTTCAAGTGGTGAAAACTTAGGAGCTCACAGAGCTCCGGAGGCAGGGGAAGCAGGCGGCAGCTGTTTCACATCAGCTTACCCTGGAGACAGCGTATCGATGGAGTTCTGGGGCCTTTCCAAGAGCTACAGCCCTGTGCAGAGATCTGGGCCAGTGGGTCGGCAAGGATGAGGATGTCAGCTAACCCAGGGGTGCCGGGGGCTTGCAGAGGTATCTTGGCCTGTTGATAGCCTGGCCCTGTTGTTTTTCAAGAGCCTCTAAGCTTGATACTGGCTTACATCTTTTTATATTTTATTGATATATAAGGTTTGTCCATTTTCATGGGACATTTATGATACTTCGCTGCATGCATAGAGTGTGTAATGATCAAGTCAGGGCATTTGGGGTGTCCGTCCCCTCAAATATTTGTCATTTCTATGTGTTGAGAGCATTTCAAGTCCTCTCTTCTAGCTATTTTGAAATACACAATACGCTGTTGTTAACTGTAGTCAGTCTCCTCTGCTGTTGAATGTTAGCACTTTATTCATGGAAGAGCTGACCCCTTGGCTGTCACTGCTTGGAAACGGGGCCAAATTCCTGCATGCTTAATGGGGGCCCTCTGGACCGGGGAGTCCCCATCCCCTTAAACTGGAGTTAGACCCCGCGAGGAGGTGAAGGGTTGGGCAACATTCAGTAAACGTTTGCCCTCAAGTCCCATGAGCAGAGATTCCGACAACATGGATTCCTTTCTAGAGATCGTTCCATTTCTGGAGAGCTTAGCCTGCAAGGTGGGATGGACTTTATCTCTGTTTTTCAGAGAACAGAGAGGCTGTAAGAGGTCAAGGACTTAACCTCACTCCCATAGTAAGTTCCGGTTGGGGCCCATCTGCTGGCTCCACGGCTGGCGAGCCAGTGTCCTCCCACCCCCACCCCGGGCATCCCTGCGCCATCAGCTGGGCTGGCACCCGGCAGGGGCTCCTTGATGGCCCTAGGACTGAGCCAGGGTAACGGAGAAGATGTTGGCCTGGGGTTCAAGACAAGAAAGTGCCCCCACAGACAGGTTTCTTTCAGTGCTCCTAGAAAGTGACATCTTTTTTTCTGATTATAAAAGAAAATAAAGTTTTAAAAATCTGGAAAATACAAGCATCAAGAACAGAATTGTTAAAGTCCCCCATATTCATACCACCCCAGAGCGAACCACTGACATATATATGCATGGTCATGTGTCATTTAACGACAGGGATAGTTCTGAGAAATGTGTTGCTAGGCGGTTTCATCATGTGAATATCATAGTGCATACTTATACAAACCTAGATAGGTGTGTCTACTACACACCTATGCTCTGTGGTATAGCTTATGGCTCCTGGCCTACAAACCTGTACACTGTGTTACTGTACTGAATACTGTAGGCAATTGTAACACAATGGTATTTGAGTAGAATATACAAATACTTGCCATGTGTTACATAGAAAAGGTTTTATAGAAATACTGTGTTATAATCTTATGGAACCACTGTTGTATATGCAGTCCATCACTGGAAAATGTTAGGTGGTGTGTAACTCTGTGTGTGTGTGTGTGTGTGTGTGTGTGTATACAAACTCATAAACACATATTTAGATATGGTAGAGTCAATTCCTCCCCACAGCCGGGCGCAGTGGCTCAAGCCTGTAATCCCAGCACTTTGGGAGGCTGAGACGGGCGGATCACGAGGTCAGGAGATCGAGACCATCCTGGCTAACATGGTGAAACCCTGTCTCTACTAAAAAATACAAAAAACTAGCCGGGCGAGGTGGCAGGCGCCTGTAGTCCCAGCTACTCGGGAGGCTGAGGCAGGAGAATGGCATGAACCTGGGAGGCGGAGCTTGCAGTGAGCTGAGATCCGGCCACTGCACTCCAGCCCGGGCGACAGAGCGAGACTCCGTCTCAAAAAAAAAAAAAAAAAAAAAAAATTCCCCCCCCCCCCCCTCCCCTTTTTTTTTTTTTTTTGAGACAGAGTTTTGCTCTTGTTGACCAGGCTGGAGTACAAAGCATGACCTCAGCTCACTGCAATCTCCACCTCCCGGATTCAAGTGATTCTTCTCCCTCAGCCTCCCAAGTAGCTGGAATTACAGGCATGCACCACAATGCCTGGCTAATTTTTGTATTATTAGTAGAGATGGGGTTCCACCATGTTGGCCAGGCTGGTCTTGAACTCCTAACCTCAGGTGATCCGCCTGCTTCAGCCTCCCAAAATGCTGGGATTACAGGTGGACCATGCCCAGCCAGTCAATCCTCATTATTCATAGATTTCGTGTTTGCGAATTTGCGTATTTGCTAAAATTTATTTGTAACTCAAAAGCAATACTCAAAGCACTTTTGTGGGCATTTTCAGACATGGGTAGGTGCAGAGCGGTGAAAAATTTGAGTCACCCAACTTGCACGTTCCCAGCTGAGGTTGAATGAGCAACACTCCCCCCTCGTTTCAGCTCCCATACTCTTAACAAGAATCCGTGTCCTAGTCTATGAGTGCTGCATTTGTACATTTTTGTGCTTTTTGTTGATTTTGCTGTTTAGTATGGCCCACAAATGCCGTGCTGACATGCTGTCTGGTCAGCCTAAACGCAAGATGGCTGTGATGTGCCTATGGAGAAGCTTCATTCAGGCACGAGTTGTAGTGCTGTTGACTGTGAGTTCAATGTTGATGAATTAACCATGCATATTAAATAAGGTTGGTTGGTTGGTTGTTTGAGACGGAGTCTCTGTTGTCCAGGCTGGAGTGCAATAGCACTATCTTGGGTCAGTACAACCTCTGCCTCCCAGGTTCAAGTGATTCTCCTGCCCCAGCCTCTCCAGTAGCTGGGATTACAGGCGCCCACACGCCTGGGTGATTTTTGTATTTTTAGTAGAGATGGCGTTTCACCATGTTGGCCAGACTGGTCTTGAACCCCTGACCTCAGGTGATCCGCTCGCCTCGGCCTCCCAAAGTGCTAGGACTACAGGCATAATCTAGGATTACAAGCCACTGCGCCCAGCCTAAATAAGGTATCTTTAAACAGAAACACACATGCAACAAAGTTATGTATTGATCACTTGACAAAAACAAAACATAGGCTCAAAAGACCCTAACCCTGTATTTCTCCTAGGGTATTTGCTAAATCAATGTTCTCAGTGACTTTACAGAACATAACTACCGCAAACAATGAGCATCAACGGTGTGTGTGTGCAGTGGGTGTCTGTGTATATAAACACCCACACGCATTTATATACAGTTGATATCATTACAGAATTTTTTTGAGATTGAGATTACATTGTTTTAGCTTGTTCTTTTTACCTAAGATAATGCCTGAACTTTTCCCCTGTAATTCATGGAATTGTTTTAGTTGCACAAAAACCCTCATCATGCCAAAAGTGGAATTAGCTGAAAGGCCCAGCCCCTGTTGTGCGTCATAGAAGCCTCCGGTGAGCTGGCAGGCCTGGGAAGCAGGAACTGGAGTACTGCCCGAAGCCAAGTCAGGCTCTCCCCGTCGCTCTTCTCCTGACACCTCTCCTGCACTTATCCTCTCTGCAGACCTAGTGTTTGGAGCATGGCTCCGGGTTGCAGCTCTACTGGATGGAGCTTGCTTGCTCAGGGCTGATCCCAGATTTCTGAGAAAGAAAAAACCTGATTGGCTGGGCTTGGATCACGTGACCCTATCCATGGGCCAATCAGCTGTGGCCATGGGGGTTAGGCAGAACAGGTGGTTACAGCCTGGGCGCGGTGGTTCAAGCCTGTAATCCCAGCACTTTGGGAGGCCGAGGCGGGTGGGTCACCTGAGACCAGAAGTTCGAGACCAGCCTTGGGAACATGGTGAAACCCCGTCTCTATTAAAAATACAAAAATTAGCCAGGAGTGGTGATGGGCGCCTGTAATCCCAGCTACCTGGGAGGCTGAAGAACGAGAATCGCTTGAACCCGGGATGTGGAGGTTGCATTGAGCCGAGATCGCACCACTGCACTTCAGCCTGAGTGACAGAACGAGACTCCATCTCAAAAAAAAAAAAAAAAAGAACAGGTGGTTACTTCTCAAGTGGGACATTGGCCAGGGGTTTGGTTTTCTTTCTTGCCTTTTCAAAGTGGTCAAGTTTAAGAAAAGTGGCTTTTGGAGGCCCTGGGACAGGTTGGTCCTCAGAGGAAGAGGGTTCTTCTGGCCCAGGCCACAAAACACCTAACACCATCCATGAGCCGTGTCACTGTTCCTCCCAATGTCAGCTCCTGGCAAGGTCAGGCTGACCTGGGAGAGTTCTCAACCCTAAGTGGAGGAGGAAAACCAGGGAAGATGAAGCCCGGGCACCAGTCAGATTCTTGAGTGTGTGGCAGTTGGCATTTGGGCAAGATAATGGCTCCCTTCCATTCAGACTGAGGCCCGGGGTGGGTGGGGGTGTCAGGGCCTTCCCCACAGGCACCCATGGGGAGGGACAGAGTCCTGACTCTCTGGCAGCTGAGAAACCTGTGCCCTGGGCTCAGGCACGGTGGGCCTGTGTTCCCAGGACTATGAGGGCTATTCCCCTGCACCTCTGTGGGACCCAGAGAACAGAAAGGACAGGTGGAGAGGGCAGAGCCCAGGGAGATGGGTGTGGGATGGAGAGAGGTGGGATGGGCTGTGGAAAGTTCATTTGTAGGGAGAAGGAGCAGGGACAAGGGTTCCCTCACTTTTGTGACCCTCTGCTCACAATGATGCTACTGCTGACAGTTTCTCTTTATGGAACATTTACCATATCCAGGCACTGAGCGAAAGAATCTACATGCATGTTCTCATTTCATCCTCACCCCAACTTTGCAGTTAGTAGTAGTGCAGACCTCATTTTTTACAAATGAGGAAACTGAGTCATGGGGGTTAAGCCACTTTCCCAAGAGCACAAAGCTAGTTGAGAAGGAAGCAGGATATAAATCCAGGCCATTGTAACCCTAGAACTCCACAACCTTGCAGAACAGTAGGACGATCTGCTGGTCACTCTGACAGTTAGGAGGGTGAGCAGACATCTCCCTGCTGGCCCACGCTCCAGCTGCAGCCAAGCTGGGGCACGGCATGGCAGGATTAGAGGTGACCTAGGTTAGAGTTCTTACTCTGCACGTCATAGCTGTGCGACTGTAGGCACCCTACTTCTGAGCCTCCGTCCCTTGCTAGGAAAACATGGGAAGTGTTAGCGTGGCCTGCTGGCTCGGGGATTTGGAAGAGACCAAGCTCAGCCATCTACCCACCCTTGCAAAAGGATCCTGGCTCAGCACACCCCACCCCAATGCCTCCCACCCTCCCTTCACCACCAGTTCGGCTTCTTACTGACTTAGAGGAAGTGAGGAAACCCAGGACTTCTGTTCCTGGTGAAACTGGGTTTGCAATCGGGTTGGAGAGTCTGGACTTGGTTAGATTACACAGGCCCTGCTGCTGAGATTGTGTAACAACAGATTTAAAGGTGGATGATTCCGGCTCGAATCCTGTCTGGGAACAGAAGGAAACCTCCGTGACCCTCTAACCCCAGTTGTGGTTTCTGTGCTTCCTTGTTCCTTGAGCAGAGGGAAGGAGTCCCAGCTGCTCCCTAAAACATGTTGCTCCCAAGGGGCGGGGGTGTTTGCAGATTGTGGTGAAGCAGCACAGGGGTCCGAGAGGAAAAGCAAAGGGGCAGGACCACCTCAGCAACATGGCCAGGGTCCCTTTCTACAGACCAAAGGCCTGCAGAGGAGAGGCGCTCCTCTCTGTGAGGGCTTGGCCTCCTGGCATCTTATTTTCTTCATTTATTCACGAAGCATAGATTTTTCCACCCTGCCCAGTGCTGGGCATACAGCAGTCCGTTAACAAGACAGGCCAGGTCCTTGCTCGCGTGAAACTTAGAACCCAGCAGGAAATCAGACACTTGAGCAATTTCAGTAAAGAGTTAATTGGCTTTGTGATGGGAAAGTGGGTGCTAAGGAGACCTATAGCAGGGGCACCTGACCTCATACTGGTGGGCAGGGAGCAGTCACAGAGGGCTTTCTGGAGGCAGTAGCATCTGAGCTGTGCCCTGCTAGTTGACTTGTAGAACATTCCCCATTCCAGATCTGTCTGCTTCCTTATGATGTCGTTTATCTTGTTCCTCTGCCTGCTGTATTTCTTGTAAATTAGAACCTAGGTCAAGAGCTTGAGCTCAAGTTAAACATTGTTGGCAGCAATACCAACAGCAGATTGTGTATACTTCATATTGCATCACCTCGAGGGCCACACAGTGACTGGATTGTCCCTCTATCCACGAGGCTAGGTTTGGTCACCTGGTTACAGTTGTAGAGTTACACATTTTTCCCCTGGCTGGGAAAGTAATCATCGGGTTATACTTTGACACCGCGTGGGTGTCCTGTTCAACAGCCTTTCACCCGCTGGTTCAGCGCCCACTGAGGATCTTCCCAGAGTGGCTGTGGCGTTTTGCTTCCCCACCATGAGGGTTCCAGTTGCTGTGCATTTTCATCAGCACTTGTTATTGTCACTATTTTTTCATCTTAGCCATTCTGATAGATGAGTAATGGCATCTCCTCCTGGTTTCACTTTGCCTCGCTAGTGGCAGTGACCATATTTCATGTGCTTCCTTGCCCTCCGTAAGTCCTCTTGGATGAAGTGTCTCTTCAAGTCTTTTGTCCATCTTGTAATCCGGTTGGTGGTTTCCTTACAACCAAGAGTTCAAGAAATATATTCTGCATAGAAGTTGTTTCTCAGATGTGAGGCTCATGTTTTGAAGGCTGTGCCGTTGAGTAAGTTTTAGTGTCATTTCCAGGGCACGTGACATGGAATATGTAAATCTCTGCAGGAAATCTGCTTTAAAAAATTGTTTCTTTGGCCGGGTGCGGTGGCTTATGCCTGTAATCCCAGCACTTTGGGAGGCTGAGGTGGGTGGATCATGAGGTCAGGAGTTCAAGATAAGCCTGGCTAAGATGGTGAAACCCCCCTCTCTACTGAAAATACAAAAAATTAGCTGGGCGTGGTGGCAGGCGACTGGAATCCCAGCTACTCGGGAGGCTGAGGCAGAGAATTGCTTGAACCCGGGAGGTGGAGGTTGCAGTGAGCCAAATCACCCCACTGCACTCCAGCCTGGGTGACAGAGCAATACTCCATCTTAAAAAAAAAAAAAAAAAAAAAGTTTGTTTTATATTGTGGTAACACGTTTAACATAAAACTTAACGTGTCAGCCATTTCCTAGCGTACGGTTCAGTGGCATTAAGTACACTCACACTGTTATGCAACCATCACCACCATCTATCGCCAGAACTTTTTTCCTCTCCCTAGACTGAAACTCTGCACCCATTAAACAACTCCCAGCCAGGCCCGGTGGCTCACGGCTGTAATCCTAGTACTTTGAGATACCGGGCCGGGAAGATCACTTGAGCCAGGAGTTCGATACCAGCCTAGGCAACAAAGCGAGACCCTGTCTCTACAAAAAATAATGATAATAAAATTAATCAGGCATAATGGCACATGCCTGTAGTCCCAGCTACTTGCGAGGCTGAGGTGGGAGGATCTCTTGAGCCCAGGAATTTGAGGTTGCAGTGAGCTATGTGAGCTATGATCACACCACCATAGTCCACCCTGGGTGACACAGCAAGACCTCATCTCAAAACAATGAAAAGTAACCACTCCCCATTCTACCCATTCTGGCAGCCACCATTCTCCTTTCTGTCTATGAGTTTGACTACTGCAGGCACCTCTTGTAATCATACAGTATTTGTTCTATTGTGACTGGCTTATTTCACAGAGCCTAATATCCTTAAGGTTCATTCATAGGATAGCATGTGTCCGAATTTTCTTTCTTTGCAGAGCTGAATAATGGCCCATTTCATGTCTAAACCACATTTTATTTATGCACGCATCCACCAATGGACACTTGGGTTGTTTCCATCTTTGGGCTCTTGTGAATACTGCTACAATGAGGAAGTCTTTAATTCCTTAGCACCAAGCCACTAAGTATTACCTGGGTTGGGGATATAAAAACCTAAAGGTCTAGTGTGTCAGGATTGCACTGGTTGCACGTAACAGACACCAAATCAAACTGGTGTGAACAAGAAAAGGACTCTTTTGGCTTGCATCTGGGAAATGTCCCGGATTCAGGCTGGATCCAGGGGTTCAAATGTTGCCACGGGGTCTGAGCCCTCCTCTCTCCCTCTGGCTCTGCTTTCTTCTGTGTGACAGGCGCTTTCCATGGGAAATTCCTGGTGTAGGTTCTCCCAGCAGCCACTGAGCAGGCAAAATGGTCTCTTCCCTGAGAGTGCCATCAAAAGTCCTGGAATTTGGTCTCATCCGTCATGTGCCCATCCCTGAACCATCATTCATCAGCAGGGCTGTGGTTGGCTGGGCCTGGGAGGGAGACATGTCCACTCCCATCTTGAAGACCAGAGGACGGATTCCCCGTGGGAAATCGGCATTCTGTTACAAAAAGGAGGGGAAGGTACCAGACAAGCAGGAACATGGGATGACCACTGTGAGGGGAAGCTTAACGTTGCACTCTTCGTGTGTGCCAGGTGTTGGCCCCATCTCCGTTAGCTATTGTGGCTTACCCCTCAAGGGAGATTATTGTCCTCATTTTAGAGAGAAGGGTGGGTGGCCAGAGAGGTGAGTGCCTAGCGAGTTTCTCCTGCAGCAGAGCTGGCTCTGTGACCCAGGGTACGTGCTCTCTCAGCAGCCCCCAAACCCAGGATGGGGACAAAGCCCTGCACTAGGACAGCTCTCATTAAAAAATTAGGTCTCTGCCTAAAAATGCAGACATCACGTTGTGTTCAGGGGTTGATTCCAATAAACCAATTAGGCTTGCTGCAGAATCCTTGTACTGTGTGTTCAGAACTTTAAAAGTTGTAAACAAGAGATCAAGGATGAAGTGTGTAAGCAGAATTTTTTTTTCCATTTATGGGAGTGTGCTTTTTGTTGGTTTTAAGAAAAAAATCCATTCTTTGACAATTTTTCTTTGTTTTTTAATCCCCGTTGGCAGTGTCCTTGACAGTCATTCAAACCTTGCTTACGCATCCCCGGAGGCGGGGACCTTTGGTACGGTATTTTCCCTTTCTGGCCCTCAGTTTACCCATCTGGCAGGTGCGGCCCTTTAGTGAGCTGCATTCTGTGGTCCCCTCCAGCTCTAACTTCCTGTCAGTAGTGCAAAAGGTGCCTTACTGGTGTCCCTGCCCCTCTTCAAGCCATTTCCACACAGCAGCTGGAGGGATACGCAAGGATATTTTTAAACAGTACCCTGGATCCTGTCGCACGCCTCCCCCACCCCTTCAAACTCTTCAATAGAATGAAATCCAGACGCTTCTCTGTAGCCTGCAAGCCCCTCGTCATCAGCTGCTGCCTCCTCCCCCACTCAGCCCCTTCCTCCCGCAGCGCTGTCGGCTGTCATAGTCTCCTGTTCCTCACACACACAGGCAAGCATTTTCCTGCCGCCGCATGTTCGTTCCCACTTTTCTTTTTGCCTGCACACCCTTTCCTCAGCTCTCAACCAGCTCCTCACCCTTCAGATCTCAGTTCAAAGGTTGCCTCCTCAGATAGGCCTTCCCTTCCAAGACCCCCACATCTAAGTAGCCGGCCCCCGCACCTACCACCCTCATGCAGACTTTGAGGTCTTGCCCAGCATGTTGGCAGGTTTGCTGGTTATTGCCCGTCTCTCCGCTTAACAAGGGCAGGGTCTGGGTCTGCCTTGCTCCCCATAGTATCTTAGCCCCTAGCAGAGGGCCTGGCATGCAGTCAGTGCTTAATAGATGTTGAAGAGTGAATAAGAGAATGAATGTAAACCATTCAAAATCTCCATGCTGGAGTCTTGGTGAAGCAGGGTGGGAAGCTGAGAAATACATTTGAAGTATTCTTTTTAAGTAAAACTCACCACGACTGTTCAGGGTTTTTTCACATCACAAAGTCGCCTTTCTGAGATGATGACTGACCCTTACCTCCTAAAGGATGCCGTGGCCTCTTCCGTGCCTCCGTGAGTTACCTAGGAACAGGGAGCACAGACAGGGAAGAAGCGTGGGCTGGATGCCCAAATCCTTGGTGTCAAAGGAGCCTGTTTTTATGAGCAGGGATGGGGTAGGTACTGGGCAGTCTGAGAGCAAGGTGCTGAGACTTCATGAACATTTTCTCTCTTCCTGGCAAAGTGCTCAGAGCTTTTCCTCTTGTGCTCATCACAACTCTGTAGGCTTGATGACCCCATTTTACCCAATAAGAAAGCTGAGGCTCCAGGAGTTAGGAAATTGTGTGAGCTCAGAGCTTCTTGACTCTAGAGCCCAAGCTCCCCCATCTCTGCCATGTTTTGAAATATAATCTGTATTGGGTTTGGCGAGGCCATGCCAGGTAAACTCCTTAGCTTGGCATTCAAGGTCACCTCCGATCTGTCCTGATTTATCTTAACATTTTTCATCTCTTCTCACCTGAAGAACCTTCTCCTGTAAGTCCATGATGTTCACACTGGTGTGAATAGCCCCTAAAGTTGTTCCATCTTCTGTTTGGAATGTGAATATTCTCCTAAGAACTCATTTGAAAAGAGACTCTGGCTAAAACCACTATGGAAACCGCTGCCAGGCACAGTGCGGCTTCATCCTGAGCTGGTCTTTGTTCCACCCTCATTCCCCTCTACCCGCAGCTGCTGCCTTCCTCTCCTGCTGTCTAAAATCCTACGTGACCGTCAGTTACACTGTGGTGGCTCCAGGCTTCAGAAATCTCTCTCCTGCCCCCTTCCGGTATCAACCTGGACTGGATTACGTGGGTCAGAAACCAAACTTGAACAGGCTGCAAAAGTTATTCAAGAGAGTGGATGTGGCCCAAGACGTAATTATTGGCCCAGGAAACTGGATAGTCCAGGAATAAATTTCGCTTCAGGCAGAGCTGGATGTAAGCTTAGACTGTCATCGGCATAGTGGCTCCTTTCTCAGGCAGGCTCCCCCGCACCCCCAGTGAGGATAGGTGGCCCCCAGCAGCTCCACATCCTGACAGCCTGGCAACCTCAGGAGAAGAGCTTGGCTTTCTCCAGAGTTGGAGCAAAAGTCCCAGGGCGGGGCGGGCGCGGTGGCTCAAGCATCCCAACACTTTGGGAGGCTGACGCAGGCAGATCACTTGAGGTCAGCAGTTCAAGACCAGCCTGAGTAACATGACGAAACCCCCGTCTCTACTAAAAATACAAAAATAAGCTGGGCACGGTGGCGCTCGCCTGTAATCCCAGCTACTCGGGAGGCTAAAGCACGAGAATCTCTTGAACCCAGGAGGCAGTGAGCCGAGATCGTGCCATCGCACGCCAGCATGGGCAACAGAGCTAGACTCCGTCTCAGAAAAAACAAAAAGTCCCAGGGCAGACTCCTACTGTCTCTGATTGGCCCAGCTCAAGTCACATGTTCTTCCTTCAACCAATCACCATGAATGGAGAATGTACCCCTCCCACCTTCTGTATGCATGGGGGTGAGCTGAAGGTGGGGAAGGAACATCCCAGGAGTCAGTCATATTCACTTATGTATGCGTTGTGTCTCCTGCTAACCCTCAGCTTGTGGAGGACACAGGGACCCTGCCTGTGAAACCCCAGGGTCTCTAACAGCACTGAGCGCCTTGTGTTTCTATGACATTTCTCTCTTTCCAAACAGCTTTCACGTATGCATGTATTTTAATTGTCACAACTACCCTATAGCATCAGATAGTTTATACAGTCCAGGAATGGGTCACAGATGTGCTGATCCCTTAGCCCTTAAGGGTCTACCTGGTGTGTCCAGGGCCACCAAAGGCCCCAGCCAGGTGCCTCTGACCTCTAATAGTCACCTCAGTTTGCCCAGATTTGTTATCAATGTATTGTTTTCTGTGTGTGCCGTGACGTGTGACACAGGTTGGAAGCACAGCCCAGTGGTTTATAAAATGATCCTTCATCCTTAATTTCCTCAGCACCTCACATCTATCCTGGGAGGCAGAGGAAGCAGGTGCCGTTAGCCCCTATTCGCAGGAGAAACTGGGACTCAGGGAAAAAATAACTTGGCCCAGGTCCTCATTGGTGGAGACAGCATGATGGGCTGACCCATGGAAAATATAAGATGGCCAAGAGCTGCACGTCTTCGTGACTTCTCCTGATGAAAGTCAAGGCTTTAGGAATGACTGGCAAGATAGTCAGCCTGTAGCTCACTGAATTGAGCGGGTAGCGAGGAATCCTGGCAATGCTGAAAATAGCAGCTTATCCTGAGCTGACGCGGTGCCAATGCATCCCCGTACTTGATGTCATTCATTCTTTGCACAACTCTGTTGGGGGTTATTATACCCATTTTATTGAGGAGGGAGTTGAGGCTTACAGCAAGCAACTTGTCCATTGCCAGTCATTGGCAGAGCTAAGGCTGAAACCCACGTCTTTCTGACTCTGAGTCTTGTGCTCCCCCGGGGTCCCAGAGATTGGGAGGCCACTTCTGGTGTTATGTTAACACCCATCTCATCTGTTATTCCCGCAGGTCTACATCATCCGGGTCACATGGTCCAGTGGCTCCACCGAGGCCATCTACCGGCGCTACAGCAAGTTCTTTGACCTCCAGGTAAGGATTTGAGGTCTCTGGTGAGCTGCAGGGTGGGAAGGAGTTTAATTGGACTTACAGTCCACTACAACTTTAAAGTCTAGAATTTTTTTTAATTTCCCAGACTTAAAAATGACATCCATGGCTGGGCGTGATGGTTCATGCCTATAATCCCAGCACTTTGGGAGGCCTAGGTGGGTGGATCACTTGAGGTTGGGAGTTTGAGACCAGCCCGGCCAACATGGTGAAACCCCGTCTCTGTTAAAAATACAAACATTAGCCAGGTGTGGTGATGAGTGCCTGTAATCCCAGCTACTCAGGAGGCTGAGGCAGGAGAATTGCTTGAACCCAGGAGGCAGAGGTTGCAGTGAGCCGAGATTGTGCCATTGTATTCCAGCCTGGGCAACAAGAGCAAAACTGCATCTAAAAAAAATAAAGAAAACCTGACATCCATTACTTTTGAGACACAAATAATGTGCTTTGTTGCTTTATGTTTTGATATTTCATATTTCCCCTTAAGAGAAAGGGTACCTGTTGGCTGCTCTAGAATGGAGGGTTGTCTGCAAATCATTTCCAAATGGCTTTGGCGTGCAGTGTTTGAACATAAGTTTTAGATGATAATCGTGTTTGCTGGTGAGCTGGGTTTGTTGAGCGTGTCTAGACTTTTGGGCCATTCAGCTCCGAAGACAGACCTGCATCTCCTGCCTCACCTTGGCCTCTCCCCGCAGGCCTTTGCCCTCCCCACACGCCTTTGCCCTCCCCACACACTCCTGTGCCTTCCTGGTTCACTCATGGCTCTGGTAACCCCTTCTGCCCTTCAGGACTCTCACTGCCTGGGAAGTCTTGCCTGACTTTGTTCCCTGGCCAGTGAGGGCCACCCATTCTGCGCCCCTACAGCTCTGTGCATCTCTCTGTATTGAAGCTGTCTGCTTGTCTGTGTTCCCACCTAGGCTGTGACTACCGTGGGCCGGAACCACATCTTTCTCTTCCTCTCTGTTCTTAATAATTTATTCAAGGCCTAACACACAGTATGTGTCCAGTCAGTGTTTGGTGAATGAATGAATGAATGAATGACGAACACCATGTATACCACCAGCCTTACAGGGAGCCAGACAGAATGTGAACAGCTCGGTATAAGCCCATCCCCACTAGGGTTAAACAAGTCTAAACAATGGGTCAGTAGTTTCTTCTTGCTGTCACTAATGGTGAGTAACAGAGCACGTGTGAGAGGTAGTCATGGTTCCTCCTCGTAGGATGTAACAGAGTTCTTTAGAAAACCTTCAGGAGATGTTGGGCACTTGCCCGGCTTTCTGAACATATATCTTCTCCCAGCCTCCTGGTAAGGGGCCTTGTCACCTCTCAGGCCAACATGAGTCTCCATCCCGACATGACAGTCTTCTTTTCAGTCAGAACACTTCTGTTGCAAGTGACAGAAACCCAACTCAAGCTGGCTGAAGTAAACAGGAGGTTTTTTGGTGGGTGTAACTGAACGTCCTAGGAGAATATATCTCCCAGGTTTGAAGCACATCTTAATCCAGGGGTTTTTTGGTGTCACCTGATCTGGCTTCTTCCTTTCATTCCAATTCCTACTTCCATGGTGTTGGCTTTCTCCTCGGATCCCACACGACTGCACATTGATACGACAGCTCTGGGCTCACACCCAGCAGGAAAGGGTAAAAGTCACTTATTAGAAATCCCAGCAAACACATTATTGTGTGTCATAGGCTCAACTTGATGCCAATCAATATGAGTGAGAAATGTGCCAGCCAATGGGCTTGCCGGGGTCCCTGCTCCACCTCAGAAGTCAATAAGGGCGGAGACTGACACCTGGAGAGAGGAAGTTTCACAAACTGCTGCAATTGGCAGTAAAGTCAGCGGTAAAGTCGACATTTCCCGGCGGTCAGAAGACCGCCTCTGTCCTTTGTACATCATCCTGTCTTTTTTCACACAGGTTCTCTCAGAAGGTTGGCATCCTTCATTATTCTGACCTAATTTGCTCCTGACAGGGTCGAATAGAGAATTTTCAGAGCTTGTGTTTCATTATTTTGCAGGGGGAGGGGAAAAAATGTGTTCCTAAGTGGTTTCCCGAATCGCCTACATAACAAACTGCCAAGAGTCATTGCATAATGTAAAACAAGTGAGACACCAGTTACCTATTTAAAATGTAATGAATTCATTAGTGATGTTTTATGTTCAGAATGCAACAATATCAAACAGAATCTTAAACAAATTATATTATTGCTTCTGCTCTGCAGCAAACAGAATGTAAAGAAACAAAGCAGCTGTATGTTAAAACATGCTAAGATACCATCTAAAGTGAACTTGACAGGAGCGAGCACTGGGGCAGGGGAAGAAAGATCTAAACCCTGGGGGAGAGGAAGGGAGGATCACAGTGGTGATAATGCCCAGCATCTTTTGATGCCATGGGCAGGAGGCACAGTCCTGGCTGAGAATGAATGAGATACAAATGGAGGACCCTCCACATTCTTTACCCAGATCTGTGGTGATTGATGCAGATTCACTGTAGTAGGTCTTCAAAGAATGAGTGTTAGGTAAACATGTTTGCACGTTGCTAGACTGACTTTTCGTGCAGTGAGGGTCTAGATAGGGAGGGCTACCTGTATATTGCTTTCAGAGGCCTCTTGCCTGCCTCGCACCTCCAAGGAGCAGAAGAGGAGGTAGGGAACAATAACACATGATTGTTATCCTAGGAATTATTTACATCCACCGAGCAAAGCCCACTCAGCTAGCTTAGGCACAAAGAGAGGGATGGGGTTGGATATATGGGAAGAGGCAGGTGTGTTCCCTGAAACCTAGAGCAGAAAATACAACCAGCCTCACAGGAGCCAGGAACCCAGGCCATCTGTCCTTGTGGCCTCAGGATCTCCCATGGAGCCTGTTCTGGACCACTTCCTCCAGCTACCCACTGGCCCACATCCCCTAAGAGCATCCCCCAGTGAGCACTTCCACCCGGAGTTGCAGTGTTCTTCCCTGTTGTCAAAGCACTAGAGTTTCTGGATGCTGATTCCAGTCTCCAGAAGGGAGAATCTGATTATCCTAAGGACCCTGGATCATAGTTCACCGCCAAGCCTGTCAGCTGTTGCCGGGGAGGTGGGGACATAGAGTCATCTGGAAGAGATTTGATGAGAAGCGGAGTGGCAAGGGGGCCCTGGAAGTGCTTATGCAAATGTTGTTCATTGCTGACATGTCGAGGCACGCGGCCAGGCCCTGTGCAAGGTGGACTGGGTTCTCTGAGTTCCCTATTCCAGCATAGCCTATGGCTTAAGACCTTGGCTTTCAGTCAGGCAGACCTGGATGCAAATCTCAGCTCTGCCTGTTCAGAGCTTAACTTGGGGTCACCACTGTATGTTTCTGAGCCTCAGTCTCCTCATCTGCATAGTAGGATTGAAAATGCCCTCCTCGTGCATTTATTATGCCAGGTAAGCAGGACACACCTGGCTCAGTAAGCGCGTTAGCTGGCAGTTGTCCCTCTGCACAGGTGTGACTTGCCCAAGCTGATATCCTTTGGGAATGCTTGAGCCAGGGTTTGATCACGGGTCTTCCTGGCCCAAAGCCAATGCTCCTTCCACTCTCCTGTTTCAACTCAACTTTCTTATTTCTACCAGAACTTAAAAGTCAGGTTTTCCTCCATGCTCAGCATAATCGGTAATAACTGGGGGGTTGTCGCGTCAGTATTCCCTCCTATAACAAAGTTGTCTAAGGCAGGACTTCATCCAGGCTCAGAGTCCCAGATGGGTGGCTGGAGTGGGAAAGTCATGGAATTCCAGAGGCTCCTGCTTATCCTGGAAGCATCGTGGAACCGGCCTCCTCCTCCCCCACACACACCCCAGCAGGAAAAGCTGAAAGAGGTTAGGGCAGGATCGCACCAGCCCTTGCGGGCCTGCAACACCCTGGAGTTAGATGATTTCATGATTCCACCCTCCCCTCCCTCCTGTCTGGCAAGCAGCCTTGGTTTTTTCACAAGTAACTTGGCCCAAACAGTGTGGGGAGAGCCGAGCCTTGGTGGAGGAGCAGCAAGGCCAGTGTGGCGTAATGGAAAAAGCAGAGAACTCAGTCAGGAGACCTGGGGCCCAGCCACGCTCCAGCTGTGTGGCCTTGGGCACACCCCTTAACCCCTCTGTGCCTGAGAGCTCTCATTGGTGACATGGGGTGAAAACAATAGGAACAGCTGGCATTTCTGGAGCACTGAATGTGGGCCCTATCCTGCTAAACATCTAGATATAGTGACTCGTTCAGTCCTCCAGACAAGCTTATCCAATTACGCAAATGAAGAAACCCAGGCTCAGAGAGGTTAAGTTGTTTGCCCAAAGTCACACAGCTAGTGAGCCTCAGAGCTCAGATTGGAAGCTGGGCAGGCGACGCCAGTATCCACACTTTTAGCTGCTCTGCTTTCTGGGGCTCCTCTCTGTAGTGGCTGCTTCACAAGGTTCTCGTGAGTTAAAACTTATCATCTGTGTCCAAAAGAGGCAAATTCATGGACAGAAAGCAGGTTCATGGCTGCCAGAGGCTAGGGGAAAACGGGGAGATACTGCTAATGGGTACTGGGTACCTTTTAGCAGTGATGAAGATGTTCTAGAATGATTTAGTGGTCATGGAGGCATAACCTTATGAATATACTGAAAGCTACTGCATTGTACACTTTAAAAGGGTGACTTCTATGGTATGTGAAGTATATCTCAGTGTAAAAGGGATAGTGAGTGCCAGAGCAGTTTCTAAGTTTTCAAGCACCAAGCAAATGTCAGCTGTTAGGATTATTGATGGGCATGGGTGCTGCTAGGAATTGGCATAAAGATTAGAGGAGGAGCTGATGCCAGTTAATAGAGTGGTGAAGATCCTGGGCTTTGGGATTAGACAGGGCTGGGCATTGATCCAAATTCTGCCACTCGCTGGCCATGAGATCTTGTTTTCATCAGAACTCTTTTAGGTACAAATGACAGAAGCCCCGTGGATTATTCAAACAGAGCATTGATTAGCTGAATATAACCGAGAAGTCTAAGGAAATTGGCTTCAGGTGTGGCTGGATCTAGGCACCACACTGTCAATGAGGACTTGGCTTTCTTCACTTCTTGGCTTTGTGTCCAGGCCAGGTGGTGTCCAGCTGGTGGCAGCCACAGCTCCAGGCTGCATCCCACAGATCAGCACAGTGACTTCAGGGAAAGAAAGAACACGCCAACAGTTAAAGCAAAAGTCTCATTGGCTCATCTTGGGTCACATGACCAGACCAGGACTAGCCTGGAGACTGAAAGTAGAATCAGTGTCCTGCCAATGCATGGAGACTAACAGAGCGGTGGTAGATTCCCTGGAGGACATCATGGAAATAGCCTGTCAGTGATAGAAAACAACATGCCCCCTCCAACGGGGGCAGGACATTCAGGCAGAGAAAACAGTCTGCAGAGAGGCCACTCAGGAGTTGGAGCATGACCCAGGTTCCCTTGTGGGAAGAGACTCACAGTCACTGAGTGTGATGGCTCACACCTATAATCCCACCACTTCGGGAGGCTGAGGCAGACAGAGCACTTAAGCCCAGAAATTCAAGACCAGCCTGGCCAACAAAACAAGATCCCATCTCTACAAAAAATTTAGAAATTAGCCAGGTATGATGGTGCACACCTGTAGCCCAAGCTACTCGGGAGGCTGAGGTGGGAGGATCCCTTGAGCCTAGCGGGTCGAGGCTGCAGTGAGCTGAGATTGTGCCACTGCACTGTAGCCTAGGCAACAGAGCGAGACCCTGTCTCAAAAAAAAAAAAAGAGAGACTCACAGTCTCTGTGAAAAAGTCCTTTTTTAAAAAAAAAAAAAAGTAGAGGCCGGGCACAGTGGCTCACGCCTGTAATCCCAGCACTTTGGAAGGCTGAGGCTGGCGGATCATAAGGTCAGGAGTTCAATACCAGCCTGGCTAACATGGTGAAACCCCATCTCTACTAAAAATACAAAAATTAGCTAGGTGTGGTGGTGGGTGCCTATAATCCCAGCTATTCAGGAGGCTGAGGCAGGAGAATCGTCTGGACCTGGGAGGCAGAGGTTACAGTGAGCGGAGATCATGCCATTGCACTTCAGCCTAGGCAACAAAAGCGAAACTCCGTATCAAAAAAAAAAAAAAAAAGTAGAGAGAAGGTCTCACTTTGTCACTTAGGCTGGAGTGCAGTGGCGCCATCACAGCTCACCTGCAACCTCAAACTCCTGGGTTCAAGTGATCCTCCCACCTCAGCCTCCCGAGGAGCTGAGACTACAGGTGTGTGGCAAGTGATCCTCCCACCTCAGCCTCCCGAGGAGCTGAGACTACAGGTGTGTGGCAAGTGATCCTCCCACCTCAGCCTCCCGAGGAGCTGAGACTACAGGTGTGTGCCACCACGCCTCACGAATTTTTTAAATTTTTGTAGAGACGGAGTCTTGCTTTATTACCCCAACTGGTCTCAAACCCCTGGACTCAAGTCACCCACCCACCTCGGCCTCCCAAAGTGCTGGGATTACAGGCCTGAGCCACCGCACCCGGCCGGAAGGTCCCCTTTATGAAGATTCACCTTGCAGCTTGGTTTCCTGACTTGCTTACCTTAGAAAGGCCTGATAGTCATGCCTGATGCTATTGCTTGACATCTGACCACGTGTGTCATTCACCTGAGGGTGCAGGAGATGGGATAGAGCCCCCGGCTTGAAATAAGAATACCTGGTGTCAGGTCCCTCCCTCTGTCTTACCAGCTGTGCAATCTTGGGATGGTTACCCAGCCTCTCTGATTCTCCCTTTCTGCCCTAGCTTGGGCTGCCCTGGAGAGTCCATCAGAGTGTGGCAGTGGAAGTTGGCATCCAGGCAGAGCACTGGGGATGACCAGAGTGCCCAGAGAGCTGAGGGCCATGCCTAGCGGAAATGTGGCTGGATTGAGCCACATAGTAACAATATCGGCAGTCACTAACTGGAATGTGCCAGATGCCCATGTTATATGCGATCTCATTCAGTCCTCACAGGCATGAGGTCAGTATTGTATCCATTTCACAGATGGGGAAACTGAAGCTCAGAAAGGCAGAGTCACATGCCCAAAAAGCAGCATGGCTGGGATTCAAGCCCAGGTGTGGCTGGATCTGAAACCTGCACTCCTAACCTCCCTGCCTCCTTGGGCTCCGGGATTGCCTTTCAATCTGCCTATTCAAAGACAGACTTACGCACATAGAGTCCTGCCCACGGCTGCCCCTTTTTAAGGCCCATTTGGCTCCTCCCTCAAAGATACAGTCTGAGTCTATCCCACAGAGGGCAGTTCTGACCAAAGCATGAGCCCTTTGCAAAAAGGTCTCGGGACCGGTGAGGGGTGCACTCTACACTGCACTGTGCAACCTTTGCCTTCTGAGTTTCCCCACTGGTTCATTGTGTCCCCCAGGCCAAGGGTCATGGGCATCACTGGAGCCAGGGCTTCCCTCACGGAAGGTGCAGTTAAACATTTGCTGACCTAGACCTCGAGCTGCCACAAGGGACCCAGATGGATCTGTGCTTTCCATAAGCCGCCAGTGTAGTGGGAATAGGCACATGTTATTTCAGATAGAGATAAACCCAGGTGTTCAGACAGGGACCTCCCTCCTAGCCAGGGAGCTCAGGCAGGGCTCACTTCCTGGAGGAGGTGACATCTGAGCAGGGTCTTGACAATGAATAAGGAGTGGCCCCTCCACCGAGTGGGGGAGGGCATTGCATGCAGAGGACGCCTCACGTGCAAAGGTGCAGAGGTGCAACGGAGCAGGAGTCTTAGCTGGGCATCTTCCAGAATTCCAACATTGGCAGGGGGGCACAGAGCAAGCTGAGTCACTCTGCCCACGAAGGAGCCCTCGAGAGAAGTGCCAGCCTCATCTGTAAGAAGGAGCACTCCCTACGGGGAAGTTCGTGCTGCAGGGATCCAGAGAAGCTTTTCTGGCTCCTCGCCTGCTCCGCACGCTGTGCCGCAAGGTGGCTGTTAGGCTCAGGGGCTTGCGGTTTGAGCAGTTCTTAGATGCATCAAATCACAGGTGGAGGCTGCGTCTCCGTCTATGCCTTTGTCTGTCCAGAGACTGTCCCAAGTCATGCAGCAAACACCACTTGTTTCCAATTTCCATTGAGCTAGGACTGACCTATCCCCTTCTTCTTCTTCTTTTTTTTTTTTTTTTAAGATAGAGTGTCACTCTGGAGTGCAGTGTCGCGATCTCGACTCCCTGCAACCTCCGCCTCCCGGGTTCAAACGATTCCCCCGCCTCAGGCTCCCGAGTAGCTGGGATTACAGGCACACGCTACCACGCCTGGCTCATTTTTGTATTTTTAGTAGAGATGGGGTTTTGCCATGTTGGTCAGGCCAGTATTGAACTCCTGACCTGAAGCAATCCACCCGCCGCAGCCTCCCAAAGTGCTGGGATTGACTTGTCTTCTTCTAAGATCCTGGTCCTTCCCCACCTTGGCCCTCTTGGGAGTTTGACAGCCCCAAGTGTACTTTTTAGGATTGTCTGCCCAGAAGCCCCCATGCTCCACTGCAGAGGCCAAAGGGAAGGGAGGGCTTTCTTCCAGCTTTTCCGAGGACAGGTCTAGGGGGTGGCAGAACTGAAGAGTTTTCACTGCCTAGGCAGGCCTTGCCTGGCCGGGAAGCCTGCCCAGCAAGATCCCAGCCAACATCTGGCGCAAGACTCTACCAACCATATTTATCCAAATACTGCCTTTACTCCATCCTCACACACACTTTTTTCCCAGACAGTATCTTTGAAATTGGAGTATGCCTCCAACGTGTTGTGCGTACTTAAATGGAATAGTTTTCCCTTCCCACTAAAAGCTATTACCATATGGAAGGTGTGTCGCTGGGAAAATACCGTAGTTGCCTTTTTCCACACAGTTAGCAATTCTTTATTTCTAAAATAGAAAGAGGCATGATTATCTTGGGCAGTTGCAGCTAAACTCAGGTCCAGGCCCTGTTGCTGCCACCTGGTATGTAATTTTTCCTTTCCCAGAGAGTGACTGACCAAACCAGTTAACCACATTTTCTCATCTGTTTTTTCATTCATTCATTCATTTACTCATTTGTTCTTTGCACAAATATCTAACAGGTGCCTACGGTGTACCAGTGAGGAGGTAGTGGGGCAGAAGAGAGGGCAAACACTAGTAAGGGGGTTGAACTGAGAAAATACAGGCCTGGACTTAGGGGGGAGCAGTAAGTATGGAGAGAAGTGGACAGACCGGAGGTGTGGCAGCCTCTGTGCAGCATGTCCATCAGGACACCAGACATACTGATATTTAGACCAGCTCGTGGAGGGGACAGAATCCTCAAAGACAACAACCGCAGATGATACACTAGGCCCAGGGACATCGTTGTGTTCGGGGACCTGAAAGCCCTGCCCGAGGACCCTGTGGCTTTCTGCCAGCCTTCAGCTGCACATGATGGCCCCAGGCCTTTCTCCACTTCCTGCTCTGGCTCCTCTGGGACTTGCGGCTTTTGTGATATTGAGGGGGTAAACCCCTCCCAAGTCCGGCCTCTATGGCTGCTGCTAACGCAAACCACGTGCAGTGGCCAGCTTCCATGGCGTGTTCTTTGGACAACGTGTCTCGCATTCCCTCTACCGCAAGCTGATGTCTTGAAAACTGCTGATGGAGTGTTCTCTCTTTCTTCTTGGAAGCCTGTGATGTGGCAACTTGATGTGACTCCTTTTCCCTTCCTACTCCCCAAATGACTCATCTTCCTCTTCAGTTTCCAGTCCTCCTTGCCCTGAGCACCACTTCTTTTGTTATCTGGGGGGAAGCGCGGGTAGCGGGTTTTCTCATTACCGAGGATGACATTGGTTAGACTTTGAGGAGCATGCCTGTTCTCCTGCTGCTGCAGACAGCCTGGGCCTGGTCCCTTGGAGAACCTACTTCAAGTCCTTTGGATGCCTAGTGTTACAGTTCTCTGCATAGACGCAATTGGTGGCCGGTAAACCTGGACACACCAAGACCAGCTCGGCAAGGAGAGCTTGCAGGGCTCTAATCCCCCAGCTTCTTACCCTGAGTCCTAGTCTTTGCAACTAGCGAACTTACAGATGGCCGTTGACATTGACACAGTGGTGTTGAAAACAAAATAAAACTGGGTGTGGTTTAAATAGGAGGATATTGCGATAGTCCAGGCCTGCACTGTCCGGGATGGCAGCCGCTCGTCACATGAGAGTATTTAAATGTAAATTCAAGTCAATTAAAGAAAATGTTTAAATTGAGCTCCTCAGTTGCAGGAGCAGCATTTCACGTGCTCAGTAGCTACCAGGAGGCTAGTGGCCACTGGGTTGGACAGCAAGATGTAGAACACCTCCATCATGGCAGAAAGTTCCAGCAGACAGCCCTGCTGCAGCCACGGGGCCACCTGGGCGGTCCTGAGGAGGTTTTTTTTTTTTGCCAACCTTAAAACACAGCCTCACAATCAAATATTATTCAGCCTTAAAAAAGAAGGAAATTCTGCCACATGCTACAACGTGGTTGGAGCTTGAGGACCTTATGCTAAGTGAACTATGCCAGTTCCAAAAGGGCAAATACTGTGTGATCCACTTTGGAGGTAGCTAGAACAGTCAGATTCATAGAGACAGAAAGCAGAGTAGTGGTTGCCAGGGCCAAGGGGGAGGGAGAGGGGGAAGTCACAGTTTCGGTTTTGGATGATGAAGAGGTTCTGGAGATGGAGGGTGTGATGTTTGCACGACATTGTGAATGTGCTGAATGCCACTGAACTGTACACTCAAATGTGGTTGAAATGGTAAATCTTATATTGTGTATATTTAACACGATTTTAAAAAAAAGAAAACCACACAGCCTGACAGACTACTAAAAGTTATCCCCAAATAACTTTCAAAATAACGTATTCAATATGGGCAGAGTGCAAGGAGCGGGGATTCCTTGCTGAGCATCTGGTGTGCTCCCCAGAGTTTCCACACGACACTCATTTACCCAGCCCCGCTGTGGAGCAGGCTGCGTCCCTCATCCTGCAGACGGCCAAACAGGCTTGGGGGATGAAGTGTCTGGCCAAGGACACACAGCTGGCATGAGGAAGCATCAGGACTGAACCCCAGGGCTGTTGGGTCCCCAGCAGTAGTCTGTGGTTAGACTATGCAGTATTTAAACCCTAATCTGCCACCTCCGACAAATAAATAACACAAAGGGAAGCCTTTCAGCTCCTCGGGCCGTGCTGATCTGGGTAAAACCAAGTCAGGACAAAGGGCGAGAGAACAGCTTCCTAAGAGCACGCAGTAGAGACCCCTCTGAGGACTGAAAACACAGCAGTGGCAGGGACTCATTGGCTGGCATGTACATTCAGGCAGGGACTCCAAAGGAACCCGGAGGTTGGAAATAGTCGTATTAGGGTGGACAGATTACTGGTGCATTCTTTAAAAAAAAAAAAAAAATCCTTTTAATGGTGTTTCATTGTCTTAACAAATAAAATTGAGAAGGGAAAAAGTAGATAGTGTTAGGCAAAAACCTATAAATCTCCAAAATACTCCACAGCTGAGACTGATGAATGGCTCTGCTTTTGAAAAGAAAGCATGCTGTTCACATGTGCACAGAATATTAAACTTACCTCATCTCAGGCTGACTTTAGTGTTCATATGACACTCTGAAGCTGCCTCAAAGAGTGGTGTTAGACAAAAAGAATGGAATTTAGACAGATGCGTGGACTGACTGGACACACCACTGAGCTGTGTGACTTCAGGCAAGTTCACTCTCCTCTCTGCTCCCAGTTTCCTCATCTGTGACAAGGGAAATGTAACATTTATTTCACAGAGTTACTGTGAAGGTCATATGAAATCGTATATGAGAGGATGTGTTCACTGTGAACTGTTAAACACATTAGTTGTGATTACTAATTATTATTTAATATTGGTAATGTGAATATTATTCCTCAGAGTTACTTAGCAAACATCTCCTGACGTTGCCTCCCAAGGTGTTTGCTCAGTTGCATTCATTGGTTCAGCCAATTTATTTTAATTAATAAACTTTAGTTTTTAGAGAAGTTTTAGGTTCTCAGAAAAATTGACTGGAAAGTACAGAGCCCCTTGTCCTCCCCACTCACAACCTCTCTTCATCAGCATCAAGTTCAGCCCGTTTTTATTGAGCACCTACTATGTGCTGGCATTGAGGAGCTCTTGGATTCACAAAAGGAAGGCTGCCTTTTCCCACAAGGCCCTACTGTGGCCTCACCTGTCTCTGAATGACAGTGGACCAAGCATTTCCACCTCACCAGGCAACACAGAGCAGGGGGCAGTGACTCAAAACCACAAATAAAACCACATGTTTAAAATACAGGCAAGGATGTAGAGAAAAGGGAACTCTTATACACAGTTGGTGGGAATGTAAACTAGTATAGCCACTGTGGGAAACAATGTAGAGGTTCCTCAAAACACTGCAAAGAGAACTACCATATGATCCAGCAATCTCACCACTGGGCATTTATCCAAAAGAAAGGAAATTAGTATATCTAAGAGATAATACATCCCATGTTGATTGCAGTTCTAGTCACAACAGCCACGGTGTGGAATCAGCCTAAGTACCCATCAGCAGATGAATGGATAAAGAAATTGTGTCAAGCCTGTAATCCCAGCACTTTGGGAGGCCGAGACGGGCGGATCACGAGGTCAGGAGATCGAGACCATCCTGGCTAACATGGTGAAACCCCGTCTCTATTAAGAAATACAAAAAACTAGCCGGGCGAGGTGGCGGGCGTCTGTAGTCCCAGCTACTCAGGAGGCTGAGGCCGGAGAATGGCATGAACCCGGGAGGCGGAGCTTGCAGTGAGCTGAGATCTGGCCACTGCACTCCAGCCCGGGCGACAGAGCGAGACTCCGTCTCAAAAAAAAAAAAAAAAAAAAGAAATTGTGATATGGGCTGGGCGCAGTGGCTCACACCTGTAATCCCAGTGCTTTGGGATGCTCAAGGCGGGTGAATCACCTGAGATCAGGAGTTTGAGACTAGTCTGACCAACGTGGTGAAACCCCGTCTGTACTAAAAATACAAAACTTAGCCAGGTGTGCTGACCCATGCCTGTAATCTCAGCTACTGGGGAGGCTGAGGCAGGAGAATCGCTTGAACCCAGGAGGTGGAGGTTGCAGTGAGCCAAGACCGCACCATTGCACTCCAGCTTGGGCAACAAGAGTGAAACTCTGTCTCAAAAGGAAAAGAAGAAGAAGAAAAAGAAAATGTGGCCGGGCGCGGTGGCTCACGCCTGTAATCCCAGCACTTTGGGAGGCCGAGGCGGGCGGATCACAAGCTCACGAGATCGAGACCACGGTGAAACCCCGTCTCTACTAAAAATACAAAAAAATTAGCCGGGCGCGGTTGTGGGCGCCTGTAGTCCCAGCTACTCGGGAGGCTGAGGCAGGAGAATGGCGTGAACCCGGGAGGCGGAGCTTGCAGTGAGCCCAGATCGCGCCACTGCACTCCAGCCTGGGCGACAGAGCGAGACTCCGTCTCAAAAAAAAAAAAAAAAAAAAAGAAAATGTGGTATGCATACACAATTGATACTATTCAGCCATCAAAAATAAGGAAATCCTGTCATTCGCAGCAACATAGATGCCACTGGAGGATGTTATGTTAAGGGAAATAAGCCAGGAACATAAAGTTCTCACTTATATGTGGAAGCTAAAAAAGTTGATCTCATAAAAGTAAAAAGTAGCACAGAGGATAACTAGAGGCTGGGAAGGGTAGGGGGAAGTGGGGAGATAGGGAGAGATTTGTAAAAGGATACAAAATCACAGCTAGATAGAAGGAATAAGTTCTAGTGTTTTGGGTGGTTTTGTTTTTGTTTTTGTTTTTGTTTTGAGACGGAGTTTTGCTCCTGTTGCCCAGGCTATAGTGCAATGGCGCGATCTCGGCTTACTGCAACCTCCACCTCCTGGGTTCAAGCGATTCTCCTGCCTCAGCCTCCCTAGTAGCTGGGATTACAGGTGCCCGCCACCACGCCCAGCTAATTTTTTGTATTTTTGGTAGAGACAGGGTTTCACTATGTTAGTCAGGCTGGTCTCGATCTCCTGACCTCAGGCAATCCACCCACCTTGGCCTCTCAAAGTGCTGGGATTACAGGTGTGAGCCACTGCGCCTGGCCAGTTCTAGTGTTTTATAGCACTGTGGGATGACTATAGTTAACAATAGCGTATTATATAGTTTCAAATAGCTAGAAAGAAAACATTGAATATTTCTAACACAAATAAATGATCCATGTTTGAGATGACGGATATGTAAATATGCAGATCTGATCACTACATATTATGTGAATCACAACATTACCAATGTACCCCATGAATATATACAATTATTATGTGTCAATTAAAAATTAAATTTTAGAAATTTAAAAAATAAAAGAAACTAGAAAGTGAAAACCCAGGCCAGGCGCAGTGGTTCATGTCTGTAATCCCAGCACTTTGAGAGGCCGAGGTGGGCAGATCACTTGAGGTTAGGAGTTCAAGACCAGCCTGGCCAACATAGTAAAACCCTGTCTCTACTAAAAACAAAGTTAGGCAGGTGCCTGTAATCCCAGCTACTTGAGAGGCTGAGTCAGGAGAATTGCTTGAACCTGGGAGGCGGAGGTTGCAGTGAGCTGAGACCATGCCATTGCACTCCCGCCTGGGCAACAAGAGTG